>NC_046337.1:34437376-34660667 GCF_000738735.6 Corvus cornix cornix
AGAACTTTTGTTTTCCTTTCTCAAGCTGATTATAATTTGTCCCACCATGGCAGATCAGATTTCAGATCTTACATATGCTGCAGATGTGTTACAAGCTCTGTCAGTACCTCGTGCCTTTGCAGACACATTAGTAATCAAGAGGTGACTTTCGCAAAGCCACCATCATGAAGTCCTCACAACCTAAATTCTTTTTGACTTCTTCCTCTTCCAACCCCATTAAGAAAACAAACCTGTCTCCAACACGTGCATGACATGCCACACTGGGGGGTGAAGCTGAAACAGCCCAGCAGAATCTGCAATGGGCCTCACCCGTTTCTGTGGTTAGATATTTCTAGCAACTTCTACAGTTGTTAAGTGAGCACAGTGCCAGAGCTAGAGGGGGCCAGAGCCCACTCTGGTGTCAGCACACATAGCAAATGTTTCCTCTGTGAATCCAGGTATGTGGTTTAGCAAAGGGTAACTTGTACAGAAAGGAGCATGACACAAACTGAAAGCGAAAGGTATGCTTCTGGAAAAAAACGTCTAGCAACAAGGCAATTCTTAGCCCACAGACTGCAACAATTCATTTAGGGACTGTTGTGATCAGGTCACTCCTGCCTTGGCACAGCACCTCAGGGGTCATTAAATTACAACTGTTTCTGTATTATCCAAACATATTAAAGTGGGTATGGCATAACATACTGTAATAATCACATCAGACCTCTAAATCAAGGCTGCAAATGCTGCTTTATGTAACAAACTGCATTATAAGCACAATGATCTGCCCTCCAGTGTGCTAAAACTCTCCACAGAAGAACAGCAACTTTTAATTCTCAGGATGACAGCTCTTTGGCTTCTCTCAAACACCCACAGGCAATGTGCAATATGGGTGCAACAAATTGAAAAGTTCCATTAACCAAATCCTGTCCCTTGATGAGATAAGAAAAGATGAGAAGAGATAGAATTTATGGCATCATGCTCCACTGCTGAGACCACCCCTCTTCTCAGAGCCCTGTGCCAGGGCACACCTTTGTGTTTCATTTCCATGCAGAATAGCCTCACTAAGCCATTTGGGTTATTTTCAGTGTGTTACTTTAGCTCACCTGCAAATGCCTGAGCTCCAGGAAACTGGTACCACCTTAAGACTGGGGTCTTGCCCACTGCTGAGTGTCTTGCAAATTAAATATGCAGTGAGGAATTTGGTGTTTCCCAGTCCTAGGTGCTACAGGGGTGAGTTTGGGCTCCGTTACACATATCACACTTTCAGAATATCAGCTGCAGAAATGAACAACCACCCACAAACTTAACTGGACTGCCTTTACGCTAACTGAAGAGAGTTTGTAGCACACTCATGGAAATAGCCCATTCTTTCACTGTTCGTGAAATCAATTCTTCGTGATCTATGATGTAATGCAGGGGCAACTTCACTATGTCATGCCCTCTCAGCACATTCTCTTCCCAGGCATGGGCTGAGATGCTGTGATTACACCATCCAGTCAGGTGGGAAGTGAAAGAAGCTATAGAAAATAAATACATTCTGCAGCTGAGCCTCTTCTTGGGTCTATCCCCTATGAGATCTGTAGTCTAGACATCCCTGCTAGTCCAAACCAGCGAAGGTGAAAAGAAACAGGTTCTTTCATGGAAAGAAAAGCAAAGGTTTGTGGAGCAAATGGGAAGAAACAGAACCAAAAAGATACGTGATTCAATCTCATATGGAAGAACCCTTCTGAAAACAAAAGGGACAGGTTTTCTGAACAACAAGCAGCACAAATGCTGGACAGCAAGTGATTTTTTGAGAAAGGACGGAGTATGATTTATTGACATGACCACAGAGACACGATAGATTACAAAAATGTATGCTAGAAACCTAGAATAAGTAAGACTTACAACATACGTGTGCATACATCCCATTCTACTGCATGACTCTATGTTAATGCTCACTTACAAGTGAAAACCTACTACTCTGTCTCAGGAAGAACCCTACATGAAAATCACCAAAAACACAAGAGAATATTTTTATTCAGAGGAAAATTGAAAGTTCCTGCTGAGCCCAGGGAAATTAACCATGTCAGTATCTTCCACACGGAGATCAACTCTCCCGGCGTGGGGCACACCCCCTTCTTTCCCGAAGGTGTTCCATGAAGCACATCTTATCCAAAGGGCAGGTCGGAGTGTCTCGAATGAGTACAGGACAGATGAAGGCGAGCACGGTTTATTTGGTGGGTCGGTGCAGCACCATGGCAGCGCAGCGCGGCACACGCCTACGGCTCCTACCTGCAGCCATCCGAGCCAGGCACATTTTACATCATTTTCTCTTACATAAAAAGGCTTTGTTCGCCGCTGGGCTCCCGTGCACGGCTGTTTCCTCCCTGATCCATGCAATACAGGGAATCATTTTTTTAGGTGGGGTTTTTTTTTCCCCTCCCCGATGCAAATTAACAGCGCTTACAGCCCTCGCACCCCCTCGCCTCACACAACGTTCTTTGTTCAGCCGCGCAGATCCCCTTAGAAAAGCTTAAGGGTGGGGGCAGGAGAGGACAGAGGTTCACATCCTCCAAAGGGGTTTACAGCCTGGAGATTCTTAGAGACCTCAGAGGCAGCAGCCCCGATGAAGGTAAAACGGGCGTTACCGGGGACCGCCCCACTCCACTTTTACCTCCGGGAGGTCGGGGGGGGACGACCCGTGGAGGACTCCGGTCTGGGTCCGGGAATGAAGGGACCAAAGAAGGACCGAGACCGAAGGACGGAGGGAGGGAGGGAGCACCCGCGGGACCCGGCCGGCACAAGCCCCCAAAAAAGGGCTCGCGACGGCCGTAAGGCGGAAAGCGCGCGCGGCTGCCCCCCACTTCCCTGCATTCCGGAGCGGCGTCGGCCCCGCGCCCCCGCCCCGCCCGTCTGTCCGTCCTCCTCCTCCTTCTCCGACGGGGCTCGGCACGGTCCTTACCTGAGCGTCACGGCGGCTGCCGGCAGCGACGGGGACCCAAAGGACGCGCCGTACCCGGCTCAACCCGACCCGCCCCACCGCTCTCGGGGCTGTCGCCGGGACGCGGCCGCCTGCACGCCGCGAGCCCCCGAGACCCGCCCCCGGCCCCGCCCCGGCCCCGCCGCCGCTCCCGCAGGGCCTCCGCGCCTGAGGAGGTGGAGGAGCGGCCCATCGCTGCCGCCCCGCCCCACCCCGCCCCGCCCCGGCCCCTGCATTGCAGAGACACCGACGCTCCGGGACACCCAGCCCGCGCCCAGCCTCCAGCTGAGCCGTGTCACCGTGTCTGGCCCTGCCCTGCTCCTGGTAGAACACCTTCCCGAAAGCCCCTCACCTGATTTCATTTGGGTCTTCCAACGCTGCAAGTCCAGCTCAGTCTCATTCCTCTTTTTCCTCTGGAGAAAGAGAGCAAATAATAGTGAGATCGGTGAAAAAACGCGTTTACAACACCCTCAGACACCGCGCTCCTGCTCACTTCCACACTTCTTTCATAGGGCCGGGCTTTCCAGCCATTTCCTGGAATCCGGCAATAAAAGATGTCCTATTATTTTGTCACCGCATTCTCGAACTGAACTGTCCCCCTCCGGATGTCCATTACAGTTGCTATACTCCAAAGTCATTCCTCCTGCAATATCGCTGGTGTGGTAGGGCTACAGGATCAGCTCATCTCACCTGTTATGGCCAGAACAATGTCATTTCAATCAACCTGTGCTGGAGATGAAAGAGTAAAATGCTGCTTTCTTACCTCTTCTATTTCCTAAGCAAATTTTAATTTGTTAAGAATTCATGTGCAAAAGTCAGTCTGTCAGAATCATAACCAAAACTTCTGAGTATGTCATGTATGTATTAGCCTCTAATAATGTTTTGAAGGTCCTACATTTTGATTCAGTAAAGATAAATATCTTTATTTTTCTTTATATTTGGGGGCCTAGATTGCACACTGTTATCCATACTGCACTGGAATAACTTTAAATGTTAATTTCAGTTTGGTTGCATTTTACTGCATCACTGTGAGCAAGTTATCTATATTTTTTCCAAACTAATTTTAGGTACCCAGCTTGATTTCAAGCATGATTTTCAGGAATACTTGTTTTCTTCATGGGCTTTAGCACGTTATCTAGAAGATTTCACATCTGTAATTTGTGTCTTAGACTGAGTGGTCAAAATGCAGTTCAGGAAAGCCTAGGTCCCACCCTTGCTTCTGTTTCTTCATAAAGAAATGGCCATCCCTCAGCAACTGCTACATATATTCCACATTAACTTTTACATATATTCCATTCACTGTTAATGAAGTGACTTGGGAAGGCCAAATTACTTTGTTAAGTATTTTTGTGTATTTGTAAATCAGGAAATTTTCATTTGAAAAGAGTGAAGACTACAAACCTTTCCTCTGGTACCTTTCCTGAGCCCTCCTCAAGCTGTTCGAGAGAACTTCCCACCACTGCTGTTTTCTCACATTTCACCTGTAAATCAGTGCCATGCAAAGGGAGCAGGATTTTGCCAAAATGACAAAGGCATCATGTTCCCTGCTCGTTACTCACCATCAGTGATGTACATCCTTCCAGAGGAGATGCTTTCAGAAGAAATGGATTTGCTGCAGTCAGTCTTTCTCCCAGGCTGCCAGGAGGAAAGACACTGGTTCAGGACATAAGGAATGTGCACCAGTATCCGCAGTACCCTGAAGACCAGCAGTGCCTTTCTCTCTGCTGTTTTCTTTCTGTGCCTCTCCTTGGAGGCCTAGGCATCCATGCAAAGACCTTGATGGATTTCTCCCCACAAGTACAAGAACTTTGTCCTTCCTGTCACCACCTAGATAATGTGAATGCAGGCTTAACATAAAGCCTGATCAGAAGCAGCCCTGTGAGGAAATGAGCAGCTGACTTCATCAAGGAGAAAAAGTTAAACTTCATCCAAATGGAAATTAGATTAATTTAAAGCTTACAATATTTAAAAAAAAAAAAAAGGGGGGGGGGAAGGACAGCTTATACTTTCATTGGAATCAAATACTGCAATGGGTATCATGGAAGAGATGAAAAGATGTCTTAATGGAAAGACACATACAATACACTGTGCACTGTCCATAAACATTCCTAGAGATCAGAGGGGTGGTGTAACTAACCAGAGACATGCTCAGAATATTCCATGTGTGACAAAGAATCCTTGCCTCTAGCTCAGATGCAGTACAGCAGCAGCCCGCCTCTTTTCAGCAGCAGCCTGCAGAGAGAAAGAGAAGGTGAGTCTTGGAAGTTAGTCATTCAGTTGCATCTTTCCTTTAAACAATCATCAAAGATGATGAAAAATAAGCACAGAAAAAAATGGCAGTCACCATTTTCCCCAAGATAATTATCTAGTTAAATTACATTATACTTCATATTAAATATTCAGCAGCAGTGTTGACACTAGATGTTTTAAGACAGAAAAAAATATTTTAATTCATGTTAGAGATATTAAAATGCATGCACATATTTTTATTATAAATATGCATGCAGAGATCAGAAAGCATCACTCCACTAGGCGATAGTGGGAAAAGATTTTTTGTACAAAGGAAAAAAGAATTTTTGTATCACCTCATAAACCATGACCTTTTAAGTAAAGCTTTGAGATACTGAATTATGGATGTCTGTATGGAAGTCTGATAAGTCAAATACAGCAGATTTTTTGCCTGCCTACTAAAAGAAAAAGGAATTACATTGTCTATAGCTGTCTTTAGAACAGATTCATTTGAAACCATGTCTGGGAAATGCTGTTTTAAAAGGAATTTGTGTTAATACTTTGTCTCTTACTACATAGATAAGTAACAATTCTCCACTGCTCTCCTGAGAGTTTATTGGGATGCAGTAGTGGCAACTTAGGTATTTGGCATCACTTCAGACTGGGGAAGGAAACATTTAATTTCTCAAAAACACAATGACTCAAGCCTTGGCGCCAATGTCACAACATTAGCTGAGCAAACAGAGCAGTCAAGACAAAGTCAGCTTTTATTTATTGATGATGGGAAGAGCTGCGAGCACCAGTGAGGTTAATGAAACAAAGAAGTATGGCTACGGTCCCCTTGCACATTACTCTCAGTGGCGTATTTGCAGTCTGTGGGCACGTTGAGCAGTTTTTTCCCACCTTTCTCCTTGGAAACACCTAGGTTAAGGTGACCGGGAAAGGCAGGGCTCCCGCCTCGGCATTGCTGGGATGTTTTCATGGGTTGGAAGACTAGGGTCCCTCTAGTGCCCAACAGAGGCAATTGTGGGGGGAAAAGCGAGCTGGAGAGCTCCTTCAAATGCTTATCAACGGCTAAGCAAAAGAAAAGCTTCCACTGATAATAGCATGGACTTATCCCTGGCTTTGCATCACAAACTATGCTCAATTTTTTTTCTGATTCTGACAAGAAAATCAACTGTATCTCATCAGCTCATATAGTAACATTTCCATGTAAAAGCCTTCCTTTTTCTGCCTGTCTCCCATTTGATTACATTTACCATTCGAAGATTATTTTGAGATACTATGTGTTTGTAAATGTAAATGTCTCAGATTGCTACAGGAAAGCTTTAAGCAAAGGTGAGGTCTGGCCCAGTGCAAGAACTTGTACAAGAGCAATGCTGCCTTTTTAGATTTAGTTATCTTTGGTCTTTTTGTCCAAGAGACTCTAAGTACGCATGTGAATTATGATGGAAGAATTAGCTTCAGGGAGCTACACTCTAATTTGGTTAATGCTTTTGATGTCAAAAGCCAGTCTGTGCATTAGAAGTAGAATAATTTGAAAGCAGACAGAGGGTACAGGATACTTGGGCCACTAGCTCCTGGGGCTGCAATGAGATTAGAATTGCAGTAAAGAATGCACTACAGCAGACACCTTCATTTCTTACTGCTGGGATTGAAAGGAAAGAGGCCCCAGACAATGAACCAATGTGAAAAATGGACTGTATTGGTCCCCAGACAGCTTCTTCCCCTGTCGTTTACCTAGCCCAGCTACTTTTTCCTCTCAGCTCTTGAAACTTTGTGACATTTTGGTTATGGGGCTGATTCCTCCGTGGAAGAGAAGAAAGCTTGATGTCAGATTTGCTGTGACATCTCACAGGATGTTTTGTAAATGTATTCAAAATGAAGTGAGGAGAGTACTGATCCCTGCACAATCCAGCTGTAGAAAGTTCTTAACCTAAACCAACTTTCACTGCTTTAACCCATTTTCTGGGGCACAGAACAGCAGTTCATCTATTAAATTTCCATCTGAACAAGAAGAAAAAACCCAAACTCTCTAGGAAAATAAGTTTTGTTGCTCTTGGCATTTTCTAGTTAAAGGATGATGATTGCGAGGAAGTTTCAGGTTGGGTTATTTGTTTTGCCATCTCTAGCTTCTCGCTACTACAAGCATTGCCTTCTTTGTCTATCTTGAGACTTGTGGGAATAAAACTAATGCACCGTTCAGCCTTACCTGGTCTTCTAATGAAAAAAAATTAAAACCTTCTGCCTACTTACAGGACAAACAGAAGATAAACAGAACACACAGTAAGTTTTATGTAGTGAAATCTCTTTGCACATTGAATCTCTAGCTAAACTACATGAAAAATTTGCTTTTCAAAATAAATATGATGTGTAAGTTACTGAATAGTCAAATGGTCAGAATACGAGGAATATAGTATTTCTGAGATTTAATTTCCTGTTCTAGGGTGTGTTGGTTTAATACAGCCTGGTTTTTTGGTGGGGGGGAAGCCACAGAGGCGGCTTCTGTGAGAAGCTGCTCGAAACTTCCACTGTGTCCAACAGAGCCAATCTCTGATGGCTCTGAAGATGGACATGCTGCTGGCCCAATTAGAGAAGTTGGTAACGCCTCTGTGATGACACATTTAAGAAGGAAATCAAAACCAGGGGTGGTGAGGTGCTGCGGCTGGGAGTATCTCAGCAGCAGCCGCGGCCGCCTCAATCTCGGCACGGCCTGCCCCACAGTGAACTTTGCCTGTTTGGCCACTTTTAGCCAGCCATACTGCAGGCAGAAGGGCATGGACGGCAGCAGCGGCTTCTCCTTTTTGGCGCCCCACGTGAAGAGAGGCATTGAATGGTGCCAGTGCTGTGGTGGCTGCAACCACCAGCACAGTTGTGGCGGGGGCCATGTGGCCAGTGACGAAAACATGGCGAGCAATTCCTCCACATAGAACCTAGATGAGATCAACTTCTTCGTGTTGCGAAATCCTGCAGAAATCTTTGAACTGGTGGAATTTGTTGGCAATGGTACTTAGGAACAGCAGGTTTTTTCTTCTTAGTCGGAGAAAGAAGAGGAAGTGAGGACATGTGGAGAAAAACAATATGGTGACACCGAGGTCAGTGGAAAGGAAGAGGGGGAGGAGGTGCTCCAAGCATCAGAGTCGAGATTTCTCTGCAAACTGGGGTGAGGACTATAATAAAACAAACTATTTCCCTATAATCCATGAAGTCCACGGGGGATGCAGAGATCCGCTCATAGCTCGCGGGAAAAGTGCTCATGCCGGAGTGGGTAAATGCTAAAAAAGCTGTAATCCAGTGAAAGATCTGAACAGAGAGAGAGGGCCCTTGCTTCTAGAGATAGAGGGCCCTTGCTTCCAAACTAGATCAGCTTATCCTTAAAAAACTCCACCCCATGGACTAAATGAACCACGCCATGCAGTTTCGGGAAGACGGTTTTGCCCGTGGGAGGGACTCACGTTCCAGCAGGTTGGGCGGGACTGGTGCTCCTGAAATTAGAACCATGCTGGAGAGGTTCATGGAGAACTATATTCCGTGGGAAGTACCCCACAGTATAGCAGAAGAAAGCCTCCTGTTCCTAAGCGAACTGAAGAAAGATTTCAAGCAAAGAACTGACCAAAACCCTCACGCCCTGTCTCCGTGTGCTGTCAGTGGGAAGGAGGGAGGGGCTGGGGAGGAAAAAGGTGTTTTAAAGCCTTATTTTATTCCTCATTACCCTCCTCTGACTCTGTTAATAATAAATTTACTTTATACCTTTAAGTTTGAGCCTGTTTTGCCCTTAGAGTATTTTCTTCTAATCCTTAACTCAGGCAGCCTTCGTTACGATTTTTGTGAGTACCTGATATTTAAACCAATATCAAACCACAACATAAGGGAAAGTCTGAATTGTTCCAACAGTAGCTACTGAGGATTAAAGACCTTAGAAATAATCTGTGAGATGCTTGCATGCTTACACATGGAAGCTCATCAGTGCTCTGATGCACTGATAACCTTGTTTTATTAAAGTGGAATTTTAGTAAGGCTTTTTAATATGATCCTCTTGTTACATCCAAACATGTAAATGTTACTGCATTTTCCAAGCCTAAAGCTTAAATTATCAGTTGAAAACAGGTTAGCCTAATCAAGTTAACACCACAATATGGGGCAACATAATTCATCTTGTGTTTGGGCTTTGCATTTCTTTTCGCTTTTCTATGAATAAAATACTGATGTTACATCTTAAGTAATTACAGACAGAATGAGGGGCTATTTTCCCACCATAACTGTGGCTGGAGGTTAAGCATGTATGTACTTGGGCTCTTTCCCATTACCAAACTTCAAACTCGGCCTTGTACTCAGCCTTTGTGCAAGCAACAAACACAGTTGTCCAGTCTAGGTTTGAGAATGGCCCTAGTCTGATGGATAAGCACATCCACCACATCTTAATGGGGCAGCAATACTTTCCTGAGTTGAAGAAGGTGGTCCTTAATGCCTGAAGACTGCCTGTTGGTTTCTTATGTTATAAAACTGCTCCTTAGCCAGGGTCAGCACTAGCATGAAACTCTAAGTGTCAGTGCCCATGAGTTACCCATTCTGAATTACAGATGTTTTTGCAGGTAAATGCTTGGTCTGGTGAACTGATACATGTTCTGCAATTAGCTCAGCTGCAATGCAGCCTGAGCACTTGAATGTTACCTCCTTAAAGTAGATCTGAACAACCCACAGGTTCAGTGAAGACCAGTGGCTGTAGACACAGTAGCATAGTCTCTGCCATGCCAGCAGGTGGATAAACTTAAATAAAAATATTTCCCAAAAATGGTTGATTGATGTTATTAAATCCGTCATCACTATAGGTAACCAGTAATTCATGCAACATGATGGGTCAATTCACCACTCAGCCTAGCACTCACACAACTACTTCTGTTAGTTGGATTGACATAGACCACTTATTTTTCAATTACATCTGTGGATTTTATCATTTGAAAAGCCTGTACTCCAACTCATTTCACATAGGAAGGTTAACAGTGATGCTTGGGGTGCTCATTCCCATAAGGTACCTCAGCCAGTGATCTAAATGAAAAAAAACTCAAACCAAATAAATATTGAAAGAAGGATTACTTCAGCCTTGAATCTTGGATTCTGACAAAAGAGCTGCAAGAAAAATGTAAAGCACATTATAATCAAGGAGCTGATGGGTGGAGAGGGAAGTATTTCAGATGGTTGTGACACCTATAAACACCCATTGTATGAAGCAACTCCTTGTCATCGCTTGGTATTTCTGATTTTTGAAACGTCTGCAGATGCTTGCGCAGGCTGGTGTGTTGCCATGGATACCATGGTGTGCCGCAGCCTTTAGCAAATGGGCTGATCGGTTTGTGTACCTCCAGAGTGAAAAGAAAGAAAAATCTCATCATTTGTGTGGCTGCTAGCAAAGGGAGCCTGACAGTGAAATGAAATGACTCCATATAATGGTTTTCAGAACCTCCTCCTCTTGGAAATGATGGGGTAGGAAAGAGATGGAAGGTAATGAAGAAAAGGAATGAGGAGAGCTGTCAAGTGTGTAGCAAACCCCTTTCTACATAGCTCAAGGCAAGGTCCTTGCATGATAACATCAGAGATATGGTCAAGAAAAATCAATACAAAGTTTTAATAATTCAGTTTCCTAATGGCCTGGCACCTTGGCTTTCTGCAAGACAGGAAAAAGCACAACAAGGATAAAAGGCAAAAAGGAGTGATCAACAGACAACATAACAGAGCAGAATAATTTGCTTTGAGTGATACCCTGGGACCAAGCAATGGATATGCATTATGAAACTAATATTTAGCTGGTGGTCAAGTAATGCCTTTACCTGGGCACAACTCCACTGCTAAGTGAGAGGCAAAACAGGTTTAGAAGTGACAGGCAAGTGAGTATACAGGAAAGCGAGTAAAAAACCTGGGCAGTGTTCCAAACTCTGACTCTTTTCTTGACGTTAGAACAACTCCATAAATTGCACATATATGGCACAAGTCCCCATGAGCTGAATTTCCATACATTAATGCAGTATCTTATTAGGCAACAACACAACATTGTCCCACTTGATTACAAGTTTTGGGGTTTTGCCCTGATGTTCTAAAGGGATCACACCACCATGTATTTCACCAAGAGTTTTTCTTGTTTTTGAGTTTAGGGGTCAAAAAGCACTAACACTTTCACAGGAGGGATTTGTTCCTCACTACTTACATATATGCTTAAGCTGCTAATAAAAAATTATAACAATGTGAAATCACCCTTGGTGCACGTTTTCCCAGTAGCACTGTGTCACCATATATGAACCAGAAATCCAGCACACAGTATTTTATAGTGAGCTCCTCTCCTCTTAACTGATCAGGTTTTGTTCATGTCATTTCTGTGTCTTAAAACATGGGGAAAAGTGTTGACCCCTTCATGGTCAGCTATGGTGTCTCCTCAAGCTCACATCTGCAATGCAAACACCAAGAGCAATCTTCGGAGACAAGATGAAAAGAAAACCAAAACTGCAATCCTTGCCCTTCCCACAGGTCCCCTTGGTCTGGCATCACACTGGAGGTGTAGGCAGGAACTTGTTTGCTTTCGAGCTACAGACCAACACAACCAGTTGCTCCAAGGAAGCTCTTAAGCACAAAGCCATTCCAGCCTCTCCTTGGGACCTTGCTCTGGTGATGGTCCAGCACTGTCCAGCTGATGGCTCTTATCTCTGTTTCCTGTTGCTAACTCACACTGAAGGCAGCTGAACCTCAAGAAAATCTTTTCCCAGGCTACCTCTCCATACAAGCCCCAGCCACAGTCACCACAAAGCTGAAGCATGAGTCCTACTAGATGCTGCTGGAGGTTTGGAGAAACCTTCTATTGCATTCAGATGAACTGTTACTAAATTCAGCTGTTGAGCTGAGCACTCACCTCCAGACTGTTAATTAATGTTGCTACATGTCTTTCACATGTAGCTGCTGTGGAAACCAAAGATGTGTCCTGGGCAATTGTTGTCACTCATTTTCATGAGGCTGCAAAAATGCAATCCCAGTTTGTGAAGTTATAAAGTAAGTCCCTTACACAAACTGTCAGGGAAGAGCTGAAAGGTATTGCTGCTGTGGACACAGATCAGTAATAATACGTAGCAGCTATGGCTAGTTCTGCAGTTCACATTGATACTGCATTGCATAACCTGACTCCAGCAACTAGGATTTAACTCTGACAATCACAGTTTTCCCTTACAGAAACCCCCAAGGAGCTCCCCTCCTGTGCTATTTCCCTCTTTCAAGGACCTTCATTTAGCAATTTCTCCCCAAGCACACACCTTCCTTAAAATCAGTGTCTCTGGTCACAGCTTGCAAACAAGCCAGATCCAGCAAAAGCCAGGCTGGTAGCAACCAGAGCTGTGTAAGCTAAAAGCTAACAGTCATGGTCACTAAAACCTCAGAATTCAGGATGTGTAATATTCCTGCACATACACTGATGAACATCCTTTGGGTCTTGTCATATTTGAAATGCTTCAGTGCCCACTCTGCTATCATTTGGGCTCTTATTATTAGTCTTGTAGCTAAGCAACAGATGGGCAGTCCAAATGATGTGGCAAAGGCAAGCTATCCTGCAGAAATGTGGCAGTTCAGACTTTGAAGCTTGGGAGAACCTCTACGGCCTTCAGTGGGCTTCAGATCAATGTCAAAAGGACTCAAAATCTGCCAGCAAGGTTAGGACAACAGGTCTACACTCACTGTGACTGAGAAACAAACCTAGAAAAATTATCTGCATGGCAGGAAATTCGTGGCCGTCCATTTGCTGCAGAAAGAAAAGTGGAGAAGCATCAGCAAGATTAAAGAAATATATCTGGGTAAGTTTTTCTAACACTCAAATTGGGGCAAAATCCTGATAAAACCACAGCTGGTCCTAGGGCTGCCACACCTGGCTTGGAGGCTAAAGAGGAGTCATGACAAGGAATTAATGAAAACCCTCTATTAACATAAATATTTAGGAGAAAGGTGCCCCTTCTAGGGGCCCTGGGCTGAGGATCAGACTGTAATTCTGTCATTTTGTTCTGGGGAAATTGGCTGGATGGTGGCAACCTTCACCCTAGTCTGAGCCACTTGATAAAGCCCTGACTTTTAAGCACAAACAACATCAGTCCCAATGGCGCTTTTTGGTCTGAGTCAGGCTTTGATCCCAGCCTGGTAAAGCTGTGTAAAGACCTGCAGGCACTTTTGTGGCCAAAAAAAGCGTGGAAATTCACTTTTTTTTCATTGCATAGAGCTCCGAGGTAGGAATAAAATGCCGTTTGGCAGCTTTCCTGAAGAAAAGTACAGGCACCATCAAATATAACTGCAGCAGTGAGGTATTCAAGCTGCTGCTGCCCAACAGGCAAGCATGCCTTTCTTCTAAAGCATCTTCACTCTGCTCTTAATAAACACTTTCAGACATCTATGAATCAATGCCACACTAGTGCTGTAGGAGATGACTGGCTGGAGAGGCACAGCAGAACAGCTCAGTACTAAGATGCGAGGCTAGAAGCAAGGGGCATTGAGCCACCATCTTGTCCTCCAAAGCTGCTGTGAGGCTAAAGACATCAAAGTGTGTCAGGCAGCCTGTGCCCACATGCTGGGAGCTGTGCCATTTCTTGGTCAATAGTAACATTTCTATCTTCTATTCAGATGGGCACATCAGGGTTGCACAGAAACTTGTTGGCAGATGCAGAAACAGAGAGGATTCTGATCTGACACCATATTTCACCTCGTTCTAGAGTTCATTTTTGTTCCTTTCACCTTCTCAGGCATTAATTTCAGAGTTCATTCTTGCTGTGGAAATCACAACATCTTCCCATTATAGGAAAAAAAGCTAAAGCTTGAGTCTTAAGGCCAAATTTAGGAACTGGCATTATCATAAATGACTGGGCAGCTCTCCCTGCTTTCAGTCAGGATTTTCACGGGATCTACCAGTGACACTAGCCTCAGGCTATTTTCTGCCTAGCAGGAGGCATCTTTATGGGAACAGATGCAGCTGATCTGCAGAACTCAGTAGCAGAGGACTCTGTGAAGGTGAAAAACTTACATAAAAGAAAGCAGAGACAAATTCATGGGCACTGGCACCTGCTGAAGGCACAGGGTCAGACCATTCACTCCCTGGCATCTCTGAGCCTGGAGTGCCATGATCAGGACCTCTGTAAGTTCTCTCTGTTCTCATACGCTTTCCCTAAGCATTCAGTACTTTCCATTATATTATCTATCTGCTGGTTTAAAACAGCCGCAGTAATTCTTTTGTTAGGAAGAAGACAAAAAAAAAAGTAATTTAAACAATGCATCAAGTTTAGCCATTTCTTAAAAAGTCTTTTCAACTCAGAGCCTCTGAGCAGAAACAAAAGAGCATTTCTGCAGTGAGTGTGGAAGACTCTTGGCTCATCTCACAAAGTGAGCTGACAGCCATAAGGTGTGGCATGATCTAATTTTAGAATTATCATCTAAGACTCCAAATTTATTTTATTAAAGAGAGCCATAACTAAATTTTGATTTCATTAGATAGTACAATTAAATACTGGCTTGCTTGCAGGTCTTTGTATTTTGCCCCAGATAAAAAAGACTGTATCTACAAATGGCTGTCTTCTGAGATTTTCTTCTACAGGATATTTAACAGTTACTGACATATGAAATAAATCCTTAAAATATAAACGAAAACCTTTTAATCTACAGAAGCAAACTGAAGAAAGTTGCATCTTGATATGGGAACCTCCTAAATGTTTGATACTCTGTGAACTCCACAAATTTTAAACCCTTCCAGGTAAGTGAAAAATAATTCATTTCCACTTTCTGCCATTTTCAGATGAGACAATAAATAACACTCTATGGGTTTTCTTAGGAAATAAAAAGACTGTGTAAATGGAAATGGATTCAATATTGCTTTGTCATCATTTAAATCCCACTAATATGGCCTCTCCAACTGAAAAAAACCCCACTGCATTTAGTGTAGTCTCAGTAGTTTGGTTCTGGACTCAGAAGTTACAGCTGAGCAATATGAGGGCAGTTTGAGACAAAATGTTTGGGACCCATCAGAGGTTCAGAATTTGATGGCCACTATAGCGGCTGGTGTTGGGGTCTGTAGCTCAGACCCAGGAAGCCGTGACTGGTCCAGAGAGATGGTCCCGCGAGGAACCGTCTTCCAGGGACTGTGCAGCTTTCCCTCAGCTGCTGGACTGCCTTTGCAAAGAGGTGCCTGTTTCAGCAGGCTAACAGCTCTTTCAGTGATTTTCAGCTAGTGATTTCAGCTCTTGCTCTGCGAGGCAATCTCCAGGCCAGACCAGGAAAGAGAGACGAGAGGCCCGTATGGCATTCCTGCATAGGTGGCTTTATTGTCCTGCAGCTGCGAAAGGTGGCCAGTGACAGGCTCACTCTACCGACTGAGCTAGCCGGGCTTGTTTTGTGGAGGTACAAAGGTGGGTGTGAGAGGGTAAAAGCCAATGGGTTACAAAGGATCTACACAGGGTCTCCCAGAGGATCATGGTTCTGTGTCCTCCCTCACTGTAACAGAAGACTTCTGGCCTTTCTAAGGGGGGCTTGCTGGGAGATTGTGTAATCTCCTCTTATCTCAGCAGGCTTCCTCCCAGGGCAGGGGCTGGGCAGGCTCCACAGGCCACAATTTGAAAATTACTTTTCCTAATGCACAACAAACCACCCCAACATAACTTGGTTCTTACAGCAGCCAAAAAAACCAATCAACTACCTAGACTTTAGTACCATAGGTAAGGTCTGGACTGATTTTGTCAGTTCACTACAAGAATACCTTGTGGAAGCAAAGCACAGCAGTACTAAAGATCCATGAGAGGTGATACTTTTTTTCAGAGAATGGCTCAATATTTGCATCCATATTAATGTGTGAGCCAACATACAGATTCAACTGCAAACATTGTGCTTTAAAAATAAACAAAAGCCCAATACAGTGTGCTATTAATAAATAATGGTAATAACAATAAAGTGATAAAACACAAGCTATTTAATTTACTTTAGTGAGAGCCAGTTCACATAGGATGCTTTCATAGGGAAACATTTACCATTATTTCTACTTGTTGACAAAAACCTGAAGAGAAAAGCCCAGTGACCTTGTAGTTTGCAAATATTAAAGATAAAACCATCAGCTTTGCCTGTGTCCTGGAGGGAGAAAGAGAGGAAAAAAGGGGAAGAAAGGAAAAGGTAATTTAGTGGAAATCAGTTTACTAGGCTTTTAGGTTATGCTTGAGCTTCTTTTGTGTCTTCCTGTAGATTATGGTATTACTTGTAGCCACATTCTTCAAAGAGAAATTTTGAATAAGTCCAGGAGAAGAAAGGCAAGGGTCAAAGCAGAGTCACAGGTGTTGTTACCTGATTTTTTCTACAAAAGCAAGAAAGTGATGTGTGTGCGCATGTTTATATGACAGATTCATTCTAGAATGTGCAGTTTCCTGAGTGTTGCCATCAGGACCAAATTAAATGTTCTATTTAATGCAACTGTTTTCTTGATCAGATATATTGGTCCTTTCTGACCTCTCAATTAATGTATCTCAACAATTGTCTTAGAGAAGACCAAGCACGTAGTTGAAAGCTGCAGATTCAAGATAAGAAAAATGCCCAAAACAAGCTAATTCACCAGCAGCATAGATGTATGTGCAGAAAAACATCTGGAAGTCCTATCTTCCCGGGTTGTTCAGGCTAACCCCCCTCCCCCCAGTTTGATCAGAGCTCCAAGTCTGCCAGTGAGATTTAAGTTCTTGTGCTATGGAAGTGTTTTTAAACAATTTGTCCATTAAACCTTCCCCCCCCCTTCCCCCATTACCCAAAGGATGCTGGCTCACTCACATGGGCAGGGGAATGTTCAGCCTTCAGTGTGGCATGTCCTGGGCATTGGAGGAATGAGTGAGTAGCTGCCAGTGGCATTTTGAGATATCTTGCCTTCATTTCTCAGATTGCTACAGAAATTCATGATTAGATAAGGTGATTCCAGGCTCAGACAGACTTCAATTTCTCAGTAAATGTCTGCCTTCCATTTCCCTCATTAAATATATATATATGCATACAAATATATTTAAAAAATTAATCTTACTGCAAGAGCCTAGTAAAATAGATTAAATGGCTCCCACTCACTTCCTTGGGCACTGGTTCAAAATATTAATCTGATTATCATTATGGCTCGAATTCAGCATGGTTGTTAAGTATACATCTAACTGAAAGCACCTGAACAGTCCTGTTATGATGATTCATGGATTTAAAAATAGAAATATGTTTAAATGCTCTCTTGAAGTCAGGTCTAAATGAAATCAATACATGCCATGGCTCTTCTTCATGAAATATTAAGGCAAGATACATAATTTATTGTGCTCTATGTATGCATATGTATTTAGCACTGATTATTCTGTAATAGACATATACATAATTTAAACTATAGAGCATCCACTTGGTGTGTGGTGGGGGGAGAAGTCTTCATTAAATCCCAAACGGTACATTGTTTGGTGATGTGGGGATTTAGTTTATTCTTATTCTGTGGATGTCTGCATAATAAATCTGTGCGCACATATTCAGAAGCCCTTTTCCAGAGGGAAAAGAAAAATCACAGCCTGTTGTACAGCTCTGGGAGGAGATCCTGCAAGCTGCTGCTGAAGGACAGGACTGCAGTGAGCACCCAAGCCAGGGTGCCCAAACCACTGTAAGGTCCACCAGTCATCCCTCAGGACTATCCCTCAGCGCAAAGCTAAGAAATTCATTTCATTTAATGGTGCATTGTCCTGGGTAACCCAAAATGTTAATTGTATTCCATATCTATCTGTGCTCAAACTTGTTACAGTCTATTTAGGATCCTGCGGCCAGAAAACAGAATGGGAGGGCAGGGGCTGGGGGTGCCCTGGGCTCTTTAGAAATCAAGGCACTCAGGCAGAGTCAATCTCTACCCTTTGCCTCTTGGCTTTTTCTTGCCTCTACTTACAAGAGTAGCAACTCAAGAAGCTGCATTTCGCAATCAAAAACTGTTTCAGGGTGAATTTTGCAGCACCTGTCTTTAGCTGCGGCATTGCACTGAGAGTGGCTGCACTCCGTGCAGTCACCCCAGCCCACCAGCAGCACCTGACTGAGGGGAAGGCACGTGGACTCTGGGACGCTGCTTGCTGTCTGCTGCCAAGAGGAAGGCGAAGTCCCTCCACGGGTTCCAGCCCTTGTCCGAGTTCCAGCTGCCGAAGTGTGCCAAGCTGCATGCGCTGGTGGAGCTGGTGCCACCAGGGCGATAAGGGGGGGAGGGCTGCTGCCATTTTCTCTTTGTCTGCCCTCAAGCAGTTGTCTGTGGTGGGAGGCATCTTGGGGAATGTTTCACACTGCCATTTTGAGTTTCTCTTTGTTCCCCGGGGGGAGTCCCTGAGATTTCAGCAACATTGTAACTAGTGATTATTTACTGTTATTTTTTGCCTGTTGCTATTTCATTTTTTTAATAAGCTGTTATTTTTTTCACTTTTATCTACTCATATTAATTTCTCGTTATTGGTGGAAAGGGAGGTAAAACTTAAGAGTAGGAGGAGGTAACTCATTTTAGAGTGTTCCCCTTAAATTGTCTTAAACCAAGACATGCATTCAGCTGGACAGGAAAAAAAGGAGCCTGCGGTAGTAAAGCCCACCTTATTTATTCACTACCAGGGATACTAGTCAAGGTTACTATTGGTTTCTAAGCCAGTTTCAGTTCTAGATCTTGTTTGCTGATGCCATCATGCTATCTGCGGGCCTGACAGTAATATGTAAAGTACTCACAGAGAGAAGCATTCAAGAGCACATTTAAATATATTTATACACAGAAATGGGTTTCTACTCTGCCATGCACATTAGGAAGTAACATGCTTAAACTCAGTATGTATTTAAAAGCATTTCTTGGCTGAGAGGTATGTGACACATTTAGCACCTCTGTCACATGGGTGGGTTTTCAAAAGCTTTGCTGCCTTTTTTCACAAAGTGACACTTCCTTGCCTGTACCTGGGACAGGTGTTGCCTCTGATGGAGAATGCTGACCACAGCAACTGGGTGCACTGCAAAGGCAAAGCAGGGAGCTCTGCCTAGGGCTTCCCATTTCCCAGACCCAAGGAGATACACAGAAGAGGAAGAAGGGATAAACAATGGGAGGAAAGAAACGGCTCAGCTTTCTGCAGCAGAGCTATGTGGTGATAAACTGATCCCGAAGGGGTAGGTTCCTGTAGTAGGTTGACCATGGCTAGATGCCAGGCACCCACCAAAGCCACTCACTCACTCCCCTCCAGAGCTGGACAGGGGAGAGAAAATTTAACAAAGGGTTCATGGGTTGAGATAAGGGACTGGGAGAGATCACTCAGCAAATACTGTCATGGGCAAAACAGGCACTAATTAGAGATATGAATTGAATTTATTACTAACAAAGTCAGAGCAGGATAATGAGAATTAAAAGAAACCCTTAAAAACACCTCTCCCCCACTCCTCCCTCCTTTCCAGCTCTACATCCTACCCCAATGGTGCAGGGAGATAGGAATGGGGGTTATGGTCAGTTTATTACCCATGGTTTCTCCCACTGCTCAAGGAGAGGAGTCATTTCCCTGCTCCACCGTGGGGTTCCACCCATGGGAGACAGTTCTCTGTGAAGTTCTCCAACACTAGTCCATCCCAGGGGCAACAGTCCTCTTCAAACTGTTGCAGCGTGGGTCGTTCTCTCATGGGGTGCAGTCCTTCAAGGACAGGCTACTTGAGTGGGCTCCTCTCTCCAAGTGTCTCCCATAGGTCACAGCATCCTGTCAGGCATCCCCCTGCTCTGGTGTGGGGCTCCTCCACAGGCTGTGGGGGGATCTCTGCATCCCTGTGGATCTCCATGGGCTGCTGGGGTACAGCTGCTTCACCGTGGTCTTCACCACAGGCTGCAAAGGAATCTCAGCTCTGGTGCCTGGAGCACCTCCTCCCCTCCTTCTGCACTGGCCTTGGTGTCTGCAGAATTTTTCTTCTCACGTGTTCTCACTCCACTCTTCTCTGGCCGCAATTACAACTGCACCATAACTTTTTTTCTTTCTTCTTAAATATGTTATCCCAGAAGTGTTACCACTATTTATAATTGGTCCAGCCTTCACCAGCTATTAAAAAAAAATAAAAAGAAAAAATGCCCTAAGGTATATTACCGTGTCCTGCAGCTGTAGGGAGGAGGAGAGAAGATCTAGCAGGCAGGAACTGTGCAGCAAGATTGATTTATTTAATTATTTTACAAACTCTTTTATAGACTTTTTTCTTCATAATCTAATTGGACAAAGGATCAGCCATCCCTTGGGGGTGATTGACTAAAATCCTAAAACATCCATTGTCAAAATATTTTTCTACTGTACTATAAACAAGACTTTTCAAGGCTGCAGGTATTTGGTTGTTTACATAACTCTGCTACCTCTTCTGTGAGAGTGAAAAGTCTCTCACGGGCTTAGAAAATAGCAAGAAAATCCTTGCTAGCAGCATTTTTGTATCCACAATCCCCCCTTTTTGTTTTATAAGATAACAACTCTATTAATCCTAAATAGAAATTTACATCAGTTATTAATTCTAAATATGTCCTTAAGGCTTTAACTATCTGACTCCATAACAAGAAATTTAAAGTTCAGTCTCTGCTTGTGGAAGGACCATCTGCCTGATAGCTGACATCTTGGTCATCATCAGAAGAGTCATTAAGCTGATGATCTACATGCTGGTCGCAATTTGGATGGTTGGCGTTCTGGTCATCATTTGGAGGTTGCCTGTTCTGCCTCTGGTGCCATAGGTCAGGGCGAACACATTTTGAAGGTAGCCACTGTACCCCAGTATCTGTGGAAACGCAAGCATACCCACAACCCCAAACGATAAGCTCATGCGGGTCTTCCCACTGGTTAGTGAGTAAATTCTGTACCCAGGCTTTTGCCCGGGGCAGTTGTCTCTTGCCTGCAGACTGCAATGAGAGAAAATGATTCAGAATAACCGGGTTATTTGAATTTTGTGGTATTGTAAGGTGATTAATTGTATACAAAGCTTTTTCTAGTCGGCTCTGTGGGGTTTCTCCATGCATTCCCCTTTTTTGTTTGTCCAAAACACGCTTCAAAGTACCATGAGCGCGTTCAACAATGGCTTGGGCAGTAGGAGAATGTGGGATACTGAAGGTGTGGTGTACACCACATAGGTGCAACAACTGCTGCGTCTTCTCGGAGGCGTAGGCAGGACCATTATCGGTTTTCACAGAAGCTAGCACGCCCAGGACTGAGAAAGCCAATTTCCAGTGGGCAATGACATCACGGCCCTTCTCTCCAGTGTGAGCAGTAGCCTGTAGGTACAAAAATGCTGTTAGTGAGGATCTTCTTGTTATTTTTCTAAGTCCATGAGAGACTTTTCTCTCTCACAGAAGAGGTAGCAGGGAATGTAAACAACCAAGCCACCTGCAACCTTGGAAAGTCTTGTTTATGGTATAGTAGAAAATATTTTGATAATGGATGTTTTAGGATTTTGGCCAATCACCCCCAAGGGGTGGCTGGTCCTTTGTCCAATTAGACTATGAAGAAAAAAGTCTATAAAAGAGTTTGTAAAATAATTAAATAGATCAATCTTGCTGCACAATTCCTGCCTGCTGGATCTTCTTCTCCTCCTCCTCCCTATAGCTGCGGGACACGGTGATATACCGTAGGAACCAGGCTTGCGGTAATAGTAGCCCACATAGCTGAGGAGAAAGTGTCAATAGACACATGCACATATTTTAGCCAACCAAATTCAGGGATGTGTGTTACATCTGTTTGCCAAATCTGCAAGGCTTTTAGCCCTCTGAGGTTTACCCCTGCTGCAAAGGCGCAGCGAGTCCATGACAGTCAGCACAAGCGCTGACAATGTCACGCTCTTCCGTTGGCGTTAAATGAAACTGCTTCTGCAGGGTATGTGCACTTTGATGGAAGAAACTGTGTGATGCTTTGGCTTGTGCAATTTTGTCAGGCTGAGGCCCTAGCCACGCAGGGTTGGCCAGCATGTCAGCCCTGGCATTGCCTTCTGTTAGAAAACCTGGTAAATTGGTGTGGCTTCAAATGTGCAGAATGTAATACGGATGCACTCGAGCCTGAATCGCAGACCACAAGGTTTGCAACAGCGAAAACAGAGCCGCATTGTTCACCTCCTTCAGAAGTGAACAATCTAAGCGTTGGGTGATATCTGCTACATAAGCAGAGTCAGTAACCAAATTCAAAGGTTCCTGTGAGAATCATTGAAAAGCCATGGTAACAGCCCTTAATTCAACCAACTGAGCAGAGCCTGACTCGTGTTCCTTCAGCACCTGCCATTCCAATCCCTCCTTCCAGGTAACGATGGCTTTCCCAGTTTTCCCAGAACCATCCGTAAAGACAGTGGGTCCTTGCACTGGCACTCGACTATTTCTTGGCCGCAAGGAAAGTACGGTCGATTTTGCCAACTGCAGTAATTTATGGCTGGGCAGATGGTAAGTGATCTGCCCTGAAAAGTTTTGCTGCGCGCTTTGCAAAGGAGCTCTATGGATGAGGCTCCACTCAAAGTATTCCTTTGAGATTGGAATGACAATTACTGCAGGATCCGCAGCCATCAGTTGCAAACACCGTTGACGGCATTTGATTATCAGAGAAGCGACCAATTCAAACACTGTGGTCACAATCTGTTTTGGCTGGTGAGGCAAAAAGACCCAGCTACTCACTCATTCCTCCAATGCCCAGGACATACCACACTGAAGGCTGAACATTCCCCTGCCCATGTGAGTGAGCCAGCATCCTTTGCATATCCTGTGGCTGCGGTGTGGACGTCAAAATCGTCTGATCCCTGGGTGCTGTCTCTAGGGTGGCGGAGTAGGCCTGTGCCTGTACCTGTGCCACCCTCTGGGGGAGCGACTGCATTGGAGAGCAATTCCCCCTCCTTGCACCCCGGAGGAAGTTTCCTGACAAAGGCCGACCATCGGCATGAGTCTGGGATCTACAATAGTCCAAGCAATGCCCTGGCCTGCCACACCTCTTGCAGTGAGGGATCGGTGTGTTTTCTTTTTGGCTCGGCTTAGGCCGCTTGCGTTTTTTCACCTGTTTTGGTTGCTTTGGTTCACTATCAGAAGATGTGTGAACAGGCTGCAGGAACGCAGCCAAAGCAGACCTTCTCTGGTTCCCAGATCCCACCTTAGCGCAGGCTTCGACCATGTCTGTTACCTCAGGATCCCCTGATAAGGCATCTATGATTTTTCTGCACTCCTCATTTGCATTATCTCTCACTAACTGCCTTAACAACATCTGCCTTAACCCATCATCCTCAACCTGCTTCTTGAGAGAAGCAGTGCCTTTCTCTACAAAATAGAGGAATGACTCTTGTCCTGGGTTGCGGTGTATTCTATTACCATCCTCATGAGCTGTTGAAATCAGGTGGGGCAGTGTTTTCCTTGCCTCCTCCCCCCTGACTATCTTTCTGTTAATGGTCCATCAATGCCCTGCCGCATGACTCATAGATAACTCCCTTCGGACTATCTTCTGTTAATGAGCCCATCAACACCTGGCCCCATGACTCATCATCTCATTGTAAGATGCTCCACCCAGAGGGAGGAACCAAGCATTCCATCCTGGATATAATCTGAGATTCTGAATGCTAGAGACAACCTTTCCACTGGATTCCCAGAAAACAAGGGCTACATAGCCACCAATGGACCTTCTGAGGAAGAGCAGCCCCTTTCTATAGGATCACTGCTTCAACAGAACCACATCCACCACTTCAGGAGGACTGCAGCCACCATTCTACCAGACTGCTACCACCACCCTGACCTGGTGTTAGGTTGTATCTTAACTCTGTCAGTTTGAACCAGTGTTTTCTTTTATTTTTTTTTTCTTTTCTTTAATTTCCCTATTAAATTGTTATTCTGACTTGGTGCCTACCACTGGTTTGTTTTCAAACTAGTACAACTCTGATTTCCCTTGAACTATTTCAGTATATTGCTTTCTAGGCGCAGACAACTCCATGGTTTTCAACAGGGCAGCCATGCCGACCTGTTGAGCTTGCTGCAGGATGCTAGAGGACAAAGTACCTTGTAGGCTGGGATCAGAGGAGGGACCAGTCCCCATCAGAGCATCTGTTCCTGCTGTCCGTCTAGGATTGGCAGCTGGGAGCTGCATATTCCCTAATGCAGCCTTGTCGGCCAGCTTTCTCCAGGTTTTCTCAAAAACTGTACATTGTATAGGTTGAAATAGAATTTGACCTAAGTGTCTGATATCAAATGGAGCAAGCAAATCTGTATTTATCACCATTATTATCTGCATAATATCAGCAGAACCTAGCCCATGTTGTGCCACCTTGGATTGCAGATGCTGGGCAACCTTCCAAGCAATCACCTCATGCTTCTCATGCTCCCCTGAATTTGGGAGAGCCTTATACACTGGGAAAGCTTGGATCTCCCCTTTTGGGGAGTCAGTACCATCCTGAACTT
Organism: Corvus cornix cornix; assembly: GCF_000738735.6. Classification (NCBI taxonomy): domain Eukaryota; kingdom Metazoa; phylum Chordata; class Aves; order Passeriformes; family Corvidae; genus Corvus; species Corvus cornix. The sequence continues at coordinate 34,461,955 of NC_046337.1, forward strand.
TGGGCACAACCTGTGGATGAAGCATAACAGCTTCCCGATTACCCCCAGAACCCTCAAATCTATTTGGCATTCCAAGTGTTTCCAATAATTTCCAATCTCCCTCCTCCAACACTCGCATCTTAACTGACTCTAAGAAGCGATTGTAGTGGGTTGGACGCACTGTTACCATGCAGTCCGGAAAGGTCCAGGGGCGAGACTGGCGCAGCCTTTTCATTGCCATCCGGCTATGGCAGCTTTGTGCCCCGGCACCAGAACCTCATCTGCCTCACTTCCTGATGAGGAATCATCAGGCAAAGGCAACTCTGAGATGCTGTGAGCAAACAGAGGTGGGCAGAGAGGGGCAGATTCACTAGAGCCAGAACAGACAGCACAGACTACAGTTGGCTGCGCTGCAGTTTGAACAGCAGCCTCTTTACGGGATGCTGTCTTGGCCGGTCCTTACCAAACTGGTACTGGAGCTGCTGCAGCTGTCTCCAGGGCTGCAGCCGCGCCCAGCGCTGCGCTTGTCTCTTCCACCGTGCCGGCACCTGGCACCGCTGCTGGCCCTTGCTCTGCGGCCACGTTTGGTGCCGCCACTGGCTGGGGTGCAGCTGCCGCCGCTTCCAGGTTTTCCCATGGCAGTGCTACTTCCAGGTTCGCCGCTGGCTGCACCCCTTCCTGGTTTGGAGCCGTGTCTCCCATGGGCAGCACGGGCCCAGCGCACCCCACACAGCAGGGTGCCTCTGGCATCTGCAGCAGCTGCTTTTGCAAGCTGAGCAGTTCCTCCAGCTTCCGTGATATGCTCAGCAGCTCTGTCAGCAAAGTAAGATGCTGTATTAAAAGTTTGATGTCTCAGTTCTGCAGTGGTGCAGAACAGTCCAGCACCATAGACGTCAATGGACCACACCCAGGCAGTCTCGGTGCAGGCACGCTTGGAAGCTACGCCAGCCAAGAAGGTAGATCCGGGCGTTACTGGCGCAGCCGATGCATGCACAGTCGGGCTAGGAGCCGCCACGGTCCAATTCGCTAAACCGCTATATTGTGGCCCTGGATAAGCTGTGGTCGCTGCCGAGCCGAGCAGCAAGGCAGGCTGTGCGGCTTCCCCCTGCCCCAACACCCCCGCCTCTGCCAGCGTGGGGTCCTTGGGGGCCGCAGACTCCTGCGACTGTACAGGCTGAGATGGCGCAGGCTCTGCCCGTGAAGCCGGGGGGGGTTTTCTGGATCCAGCACCACACGCCCCTGAAGCCCGGTCAGCGGGGTCCCCTTCGGATATCCCTCCATCACTCATCACCGAAATAGGCAAGCCAGCTCTGCTACCACAGTCAAGGTCTGTCAGCAGCATAAATAATGAATGCCAAATTCGGAATAATTCTAACGCTGCTGGGTCCCCAGACAGGAGCTCGTGCTGGACAGCGCAGCCAGGTTCCTGCCATAAGCCAAAGTCCAGGGCAGTATCTCTGTCCATGGGAATCCCTTGCAAGGCAGCCCAAGTTAATAATTCCCAAAGTGAGTTTTCAGGAATGGAGGCATGCATTATACTGAAAACACCTTTCCAGACCGTTACCACAGCGTTGATTTGTGAGCTGCTGTTCGCCATTTTCTCAGTCCTGTCGGACCTCCCGGTCCTGGGGGGGAACAGCATACCTCTAGATAAATGCGGCTTGGCTCGCAGCAGCAGGACACTTTGCAGCGTGCAGATCACGTCGGGGTCGCCAAATATTAAAAAAAAAATAAAAAGAAAGAATGCCCTAAGGTATATTACTATGTCCCACAGCCATAGGGAGGAGGAGGAGAGAAGATCCAGCAGACAGGAACTGTGCAGCAAGATTGATTTATTTAATTATTTTACAAACTCTTTTATAGATTTTTTTCTTCATAGTCTAATTGGACAAAGGATCAGCCATCCCTTGGGGGTGATTGACTAAAATCCTAAAACATCCATTGTCAAAATATTTTTCTACTGTACTATAAACAAGACTTTTCAAGGCTGCAGGTATTTGGTTGTTTACATAACTCTGCTACCTCTTCTGTGAGAGCGAAAAGTCTCTCATGGGCTTAGAAAATAGCAAGAAAATCCTTGCTAGCAGCATTTTTGTATTCACAACCAGTGGCACGTCCATCTTTGGAGCCGCCAGGGATTGCCTCTGCCAGACATGGCAGAAGCTTCCAGCAGCTTCTCACAGAAGCCACCCATGTAGTGCTTCCGCTGCCAAAACCAGGCCCTACAAACCCAATGTGATTCCCCTCCTCTGGAGCTGTGCCAGGCAGCTCACACGTAGACTTACATGTCCCCAAACAATCTAGAGGAAATTAGCCCTAAAGATTACACAAGGAGCCATCTCCATTCAGTGAAGCCAGATCTGCCAGTGGGGATGCTGCAATACAACAAGGAAACCCTGCTACTTTCTCTCTAAGGTTCTCTCTAAGTTCTAAGCTTCATATACTGCAAGGAATTGAAGTAACACAACCACCACTGGATACAGCAGAGAATACTCTGAAACATCATTGCTTCCCAGTCTCTGCATACATATAAACCACAGTTCTTGGTAAGCAAATATCAATACCCCTTTCTTCTCCTGGCCTTCCACAATAACTCAAATAATCCGAATAAACTTCTTGAGGCCAGGCTTACTTTACCAACTTCGTCACAGGCAAAGCTTACAGCATGGAAGTCTCCAGCAGGAGAGCGTGTGAAGGATGCAGTTCTTCCAGTCATGCTGTGCTGAGTCCAGTGTCCATGTCACTGCAGAAGAGCAGAAAATGCTTTCAGTAATGATAGGATCTCAACAAGCTGTAAGCACACACATGTGGGATTTAAGATGTGCTTCCACCCTTGAGCAGCTCCTGAGATCCACTCTTTAGCTTTCTTGTTTCTGTTTCAGCCCAGTTCGCTTAGTGGCATGGTGTAATACTGGCCCAGTGCCATGCACCCACGAAAGCCACTTGCTCACCCTCCTCTGCCACAACTGGGCAGAGGAGAGAAAAAAATTAATGAAGGGCTCATGAACTGAGATCAGGATTGGGAAAAAATACCAAGGGCAAAACACATTTAACTTAAAGATACAAAGTGAATTTATTACTAACAGAGTCAGGGGAGGATAATGAGAAGTAAAATAAGCCTTTAAAATACCTTTTTTCCCCTAGCCCCTCTGTCTTTCCCACTGACAGCACAGGGAGACAGGGCGTGGGGGTTTTGGTCAGTTCATCACCCTAGATTTTCTTTGGCTGCTCCAGGAGAGGAGTCCTTCCCCTGTGAGACCATGGGGTCCCTCCCATGGGAGACAGTTCCCCGTGAACTTCTCTAGTGTGGTTCCAATCTCATGAGCAGCAGTCCTGCCAAACCTGCTGCAATGTGAATTCCTCCCATGGGCAAACAGTCCTCCCAAAACTGCTACAGAGTGGGTCACTCTTCCACGGGGTGCAGTGCTCCAAGGACAGGCTGCTCCAGCCTGGCAGCAAGGGCCTCCCTCTCTCCATCGGGTCTCCCACTGGAGCACAGCCTCCTCCGGGCATCCACTTGCTCCAGCATGGGCACCTCCCCCACAGGCTGCGGGTGGATCTCTGCATCCCCCATGGACCCCCACAGGCTGCAGGGGCACAGCTGCTTCACCATGGTCTTCACCACGGCCTGCAGAGGAATCTCGGCTCCAGCGCCTGGAGTGCCTCCTCCTCCTCCTTCTCCACTGACCTTGGTGTCTCCATGTTGTTTCCCTCACATGTTCTCACCTCCTCCCCTTCTCTGGCTAGAAGAAAAACTGTGTGTACTTTGATTTGATTTTCTTCTTAAATATGTTATCACAGAGGCATTACCAACCTCTCTAATTGGCCCAGCCTTGGCCAGTGGCGTGTCCATCTTCAAAGTCATCAGGGATTGGCTCTGCTGGACATGGTGGAAGCTTCCAGCAGCTTCTCACAGAAGTCACCTCTGTGGCTGCCCACTACCAAAAACCTGGCCGTGCAAAACCAACACACTTAGGTTCATCTATTTTCTTTAGGTCTTCAAGTGTGAGGGAAACAAAACAAATATTGCCAGTTGTGCTCTAGTTTTGACTTCAAGCCAATACAACTGCAACTTCACATGACTTGTGGCAGATAATGATTACATAGGCAAAATTACCTGAAGTGTTTCAGAAAAAAACACAACTAAACTTTTATGTTGCAGTGGATTTGATGAAAACATTTCATCAGTAGAATCAGGGGATATAATATTTGGAACTGCTAGTTGTATTCACCAAATTACTAACAGTGAAGAGTCAATACTTCACCCATGACTTCTCCATGTCAATCATTTACTAAGCATGCAATTATGAACACCTAGCAGAGAACAAGCCTCCCATGTAGTTGCTTGGAAAACCTCATTGGAAAGTCATTGGGAATTGATCTGAGCCACCTGAAAGTCAGCAGGCACATACCTGTAGGCAAGTGCTGTGCTGTGAACCAGGCTGTGCTCCTACATGAGGCCACCTCCCCAACTATGAGAGACGTGCTCACAGCCCAACAGTCAACTGGATAAAAACTTGGAAAAATAAGAACAAACCTGAGGCTGGCAAACATAGATCAAAAAGGTACAAGGAGCAGAAAAGCCTTTGTTGCACTCATGCCAAAGGGTTTTTTGTTCTGTGGATACTGGGGACAATGGCTCTATACTGAAGTCTTGAAGACTGCTTGGTATGTGTTGCCCATCTTCATCCATCTCAGCCTGAGACTGATAGGACAAAGTGTAGAGTTCCCACACCCTGAGCAAGCCAAAATAAGTCTCAGATTTCTTTGCTGAGCCCCCATAGCCCAATTTGAGTCTGGTTTCCATGTACATGCACAGATAAGCTTCACCAAACTCACTGTTCACACAGCTGGATGCAGTATTACAAAACACTCTGTAAAATAAGAGCTATGAAATCTTTTCCTTTTCTTTTTTCTTTCCCCCTAAAAATGTTATTTTTAGGTGCTGCCAAGAGTTATGTTAATTCAATAAAAATAAAATGCCCTTGTCCTGTGCAGCTGCAGAGGCTTGGTGACAGATGGCGCTACATGAATATGAATTTGGTTTTTAAATAGCTACATGAAATATTTAACATTACATTTCCTTACACACAAAGTGCACCTGAGCAGTGTCAGTATTTCAATTACTTCTTACACATCATAAATAATATATTAGAAATAAAGCTCAGGAAAACAATTTCTTGAGATGTCACAAGACAGCAAAGGGCGTATTCTCTGTGATTCAGCTCTCTGGGCAAATCTCCCTTAGAGTTGCAAGTTGCTCCCACCCTTAGCCAAGAGCTGACGGGTGGGAGCAAGAGGAGGTGGTTGCAGGTAACACACTGGTCAGTTAATTTCCAGTTTCCTGGGTCCCAGAACACCACCTGCAGAGAACTTTTTCTAGTAGTAAAGCTGCTTTGGTAAATATAGTAAATATTTACACAGCACTGGCAAGTGCAATCAATAACTGCAGTGGTAAATTTCCATTTGACCCAAGCACTGCTCTGGTCCTAGCTGGGGATGGTCAGCTGACAAGGCAGCCTCTGGAGGAGATTACATCCTCAAAGAACAGGTAAAAGGGGGAGAACCACATAAATAGAATGAAGCATATGGAGTGAAAAAGGCATTCAAAGCACATCAGTGAGAAGACTGGGGAGTGAAGTTTGCAGAGATCCACAATAATGTGAAATTTATAGAGCAACAGTAAAAAAAAAGTTCTGTGTTTTTTTGAACAAGTATCATCTTCTTCACTCCTAATTAGAAGTGTTCACGGCCAGGCTGGATGGGGCTTTGGACAATCTAATCTAGTGGAAGTTGTCCCTGCCCATGGCAGGGGTTGTGGAATGAGATGATATTTGAGGTCCCTTCTATGCCAAAGCATTGTTTTTCCATGACTAACCTGTACTGAAAACTAAAGTTCCTACTGACTCATTGTAATGTTCTCTGCATCTCTCTCACACCTACTCATATACCAGATACTTAGAGAGCAAAAATGATCACACGAATTTACCAAAATTTTTTCATGTTAGGGCTAGCAACATCAGTGATTGCCTGAAACCAGCCTCTGACTTGCTGGATTAGCTTCACATTTAGAACTCCTCTAGAAAGTGCATTGTGATAATGTCTGGTAGAGAATGCCTGCTCAGGAGAAAGGGGAAACAAGGGACAACCAGGACTGGGAGAAGAACATTAAAAACTAAGATGCAAGATTTTGTAAAATGTAAACTGTGACCAGGAGAGATTTTCTTCATTCTCCGCATGTGCGGATTAAACAAATACAAACATCTTCTCTCCATTGGTTATTTAGAGAAACTGTAGCACACAGAGACAGCTTGAAGAATGGGAAGCTCAGTCTATGAGGCTAAAAAGGCCCCAGAGGAGACAAAGCAGCAATGCTAGGTCTTCATGGAACAACCACCTCTCTTGCTTCCAGTTTTGAAGAAAACCCTCCAATCATCCCCAACTTCCACACTTTGATTCACATGGCAGAGCATCCTCAAAGCACAAAAGCTGGACTGCTCTGGGATCATACTAAACTGGTAGTCTGCTCCTGTCATCCAGGGGAGCTCAGACTGCAGGCACAGACCAGAGCTAGTCCAGAGTAAAGCCTCGAAAACAGGCACAGCCCATGGTTGGGTCCTCAGCACCCGCTGTTTCTCCTTGCAGAGTCTCCCCTTGAGCACCCCCAGCCACATCAGTGCAAGTGCAGCCCTTGCCTGTGGCAGAGGCACCGTTGACTCCTCCGCACTGTGACGCAGCTACTGCCTTGGAAGGTCAGGGCCATGCTCTGGCCAAAGAAACTGTCGCTGTTTTCCTATCCTTCTTCTCACTGGATTCATACATACTTCATTCTGGTCAGTGCCAAGAGCTTCCCTCTGAGCTTTGCCTTAGGGATCAGCATCATGCAGTGACAGCTGATAGAGTTCCCCCTGCCTGCTGGACCCTGCAAACTTCCACCCCTCCTCTTCCTCCTCTCCATGCATGTCCAACCTCCATCCCCACCTCTTCACAGCATTCAACTGTGAAGTAAGAGAGCTCCTAGAGAGTTTTTCTTGTAGAACTGAATTGGGGATCACTTCTATGACATTAATTGCATTATTAAATATGCAAGGTCTGAACCACATTTAATAACACACTTGTTCCAGTTAATCTCCCACTATCAGCTCAACCCTCAAAATATTTGCACTCTAGCTGGGAGGTTTATATGGGCTAAACAGTAATTAGAAAGTTTAATAAGCACTCAGGGAAGCTTCCTGAGCTGTTCTGCATTTCCTCATTCAGGTCAAATAAAATCTGTTGTCCTGTCTTCTAAAAGGAGTTTGATATTTCCTAAAACTCAGTAAACTGTTGGGAAAATTAAAGTGGGTTACAATGCTAATTGTATTGGGGAGGAAAAACACTCTCCAAAGCTTACTTCTTTTTAGTTCTGAGGAGGCTTTGAGAAGTGTTACAGAGTTTAGAGAAGTCTTTTTACAAAAGGCGTATTTAAAAACATAGAGGGAAAAAGTACTCTAGAAGATGGAGCTTGCAGCTATGCATCCCCAATGGAATGATGCTCATGTTGGGGTGATTCAGAGTTCTGAACTGTATCTTCCTCAGATTCAGTACCTGACATCCTTCGCAGGACAACAATTAGAGCAAGGGTCCCATTAAGAAGATACATACATCCACCCTTTGGAGTCCTGTTGAACTTTACAGGAAACCAACCATGCAAACTTCACCAAACCCCAATGAATAAATATTTCAATGTTTCTATTTAATGAAGCAATCTCGCGCTAGAACAAACAAGAAAATTAGCACTTATACACACAGACTTTAGCATTTGTTTGCTATAGATAAACTGCAGTGGATCTGGAAGTTTCCCTGAACCATCCTTCTGGGCGACAGGAAAGCATAACCTTGCAGAGGAAAGCAGGGACATCTCCTGGGTTGTGAGAATAACATCAGGGAAAAGGATCCACAGCGCACTACAAAGAGAGAGAAGACATCTCAGAAGAGGACAAAATAGCTGCAAAACTCTACTGCTCTGACTTCCATAGTAGGCAGCAACTGAAGGCCTGTTTTACCACATTTAGGAGACACATAACCAAGGACATTTGGAGCATTAGCACACCAGTGAAGACAGAGTACTTGAGAGAGAATCAGGTTTGTGGAGGTTCAGGAAATATTCACATTGAAAGTTACTACAAAGTTGTTAATTACATGTTGTAACATATTCATACCTATGTCTCTTCATTTAGGTCCATCACTTTAAACTGTAGATATAGCTACAGGCAAGCAAGTGAAGGAAATTTGGAACATTAACATCAGATTTTTAGAAGAAAATATTTCAAGCAAAATTCTAAAGAGCTTGTGCTCAGTATATTTCTTTTTTTCATGTATCTGTATCATGCTTTGAGGGTGAAACTATTCCGGCGGCTCAATGCAGAATTCATCTGGAAAATGCTGGAGTGAAGTCTTAGACTGGAAGCACTGGTTTTCCTCATCCTCCTTAGCTCCTGTTATTTGCCTGCATAATTTCATTTTAGGTTATCTTAAAAGTATTAATGTGTCCATTATATGTTCTAGCTCCATTTAAATAGCTGAAATTTCAAACAATAGTCACATTAAAAAAAATACCACTTTCTTGCCTGGATAAATAAGGAAACCTGTAGATCTTCAGCAACTGCTCAGTGTCAAATTCCTCCTGCCACGTGTCATTCCTCAACACTAAGGGAAAAATTCAATAAAGCTCCATTAACTGCTGCTGCCCTTGAGCCATCACAACATTGTCTCAGACTGTATTTTTGGATAAAGCAGGAGGGAAGCATGCTGCTTTCACGGCTCTTCAGTGCTTTGAATGTAATCAGTTACATCGAATCATAGTGATGGACTCCATCACTCCACTGCTTTAGAAGATCAATCTAGTTTTGTGTTTGCTTTACTTTTGGGGGAGAGGGAAGCTTCAAGGCTTGCATAAAATGTCAGAAACTCAATAAAAACTTTTTTGTATGTGACTCTTAGCCTGGAAGAAAGTATTTCTTTAAATTTCATTTGCCATACAAAGATATTCACAAATATATTTTAATTCATTCACTGTTTGCTTCAGATGCAGTTAAACTGCAGCATTAAGATGAGATACAGCCTTTGGCAGGCCTCAGAAGATAATAACATATACACCGGATATAAGGAAAACTGTTTTCATCACAAGGATGGTCAAACACTGGAGAAGACTACAGTATCTCCATCCTTGAAGATATGTAAAACTCCAGTGGAAAAATTCCTGAGCAGCCTGAAGAAGATTTATATGAATTACTCTATATTTCTATTCCATTATTCTATATTTCTGTTCATCTCAGACATTTGTAGAAGTTCCAAAAACCGTAACAGTAAGTAGTTGTAGTCTGTCCAGCCAGTGATCCACAGGCTGCAGACCACCAGCACCAGCAGCTTCAGAGAAGTTATTGGAGCCACACTCATAGAACTGTTCCATTTCTGATGGAAGTGTTACATGACAAACAAGGGGGCTCTTCTTCCAGAAAGCAATTCACAAAATTGCTGTTGTTCCAGTTAACCAAATCTGTTGTTTCGTGTTAGGTATTTGTACTGCAATTCTGCATCTGGTAAGACTGTAGCAGCTAATGGAGCTATTAAGGCTCTGAGAATGAGAAAAGGCCAAAATCACAGAATCACAGAATGGTTTAGGTTGGAAAGGACCTGAAAGATCATTCCATTCCAGCTCCTCTTCTGTGGGTGGAAACACCATCTAGTAGACCAGGTTGCTGAAAGCCACATCCAACCTGGCCTTGAACACCTCCATAAGATAGGTTGAACTTCAAAATACAGGTTGTAAACTAGGTTTTGAAGCATCCTCAGAAGACAATACCTACACAATCTGACTCTTTTCTGTATTTTGTGCTTTTAAGAATGATGGAGATGGAGGTGCCTTATGTTTAGAGGGAGAGGAATGATGAAAAGAGGGATTAATGGGTATGAGAAACAGATACTTACCTAGGAGGCATTGCTTAGTCCCTCTCATATTTCCTACAAGAGATTTTTGCGGTTTTGCTACAAAATTAAATGACCCATACACACATGGAATTTCAGTAAGCATAACAAAAACAGAAGGAGAAAAAAAAATGTCCAGATTCTATTAGAAAGCAACCGGTTTACTCTAACCTCACTCTACAGCACTGCCTACAGCAAATGAGATCTAGAGCCTTTGCTGGAGTGTGATAGATATCTAATCAGTGCCTGGTAAAATTATGGAGGAGATTATTTTGGGAAGTATTGAAAAACACCTGAAAGACAATGCAGTCATTGATCACAGCCAGCACAGCTTCATGAGAGGAAAGCCCTGCTTATCAAACCTGATTTCCTTATGTGACAAGGTAACCCACCTGGTTGATCAAGGGAAGCCAGTTGATGTAATCTTTTTGGACTTTAAGTAAAGCTTTTCATCTCTGCCAGGATCCTTCTGGATAAAATGTCCAGCATTCAGCTGGATAAACATATCATGGGATGGATGAGCGGCTGGATTATGGGTCAGGAACAAAGGGTGATAGTGAATGGGGTGATATCAGACTGGTGACCTGTAACTAGTGGGGTTCTGCAGGGCTCCATCCTCAGCCCTGTGCTCTTCAACATCTTCATAAATGCCTTGGACACAGGACTGGAAGCGATATTAAGCAAGTTCACAGACAATACAAAACTGGGAGGAACTGTTGGCTCCCTCAAAGGCAGGGAGGCCCTGCAGAGAGACCTCAACAATTTAGAGGACTGGGCCATCCCCAATCAGATGAAGTTCAAGAAGGGACAGTGCTGGAATCTGTACCTGGGATGGGGCAACCCTGGATGTATGGACAGACTGGGGAATTTGATGCTGGAAAGCAGTGCCACAGGACAGGACCTGGGATCCTGGTTGAAGGAAAGCTGAAGATGAGTCAGCAGTGCCCTGGCAGCCAGAAGGACCAACTGTGTCCTAGGGGCATCAGGCCCAGCACTGCTGGCCAGGTGATGGAGAAGATTGTCCTGCTCTGCTCTGCACTGGGGCAGGCACACCTTGAATATTGTGTGCAGCTTTGGTCAGCACAATATATGAAAGATATTAAGCTATTGGAGAATGTTCAAGGGAGGGCAAAAAGAAGCACCTTGTATGCACTTATGAAGCTGTATGAGGAGTGTATGAGGAGCACTTGGTTTGTTCAGCCTGGAGGAAACTGAGGGGAGACCTCATCAGGTTCTGCAACTTCCTCGTGAGGGGAAGAGGAGGGGCAGACACTGATCTCTCCTCTGTGGTGACCAGTGACTGAACCCAAAGGAATGGCCTAAAGCTGTGTCAGGGGAGGTTTAGGATGGATATTAGAAAAAGGTTCTTCTCCCTGTGGGTGGCTGGGCACTGGAACAGGCTCCCCAGAGAAGTGGTCACAGCACCAATCCTGACAGAGCTTGAGGACCATTTGGACAGTACTCTCAGGCCTACAGTGTGACTCTTGGGGGTGGTCCTGTGCAGAACCAGACACTGGACTCAATGATCCTTGTGGGTCCCTTCCAACTTGGCATATTCTGTGATTCTGTGAAATACACAGAACATTAATCTACAAATTTTAGTTTCTTGCAGGCTCCTCTCCCTTAGAAGCACTTATTAAGTGCTAGTACTTAGTCCTTTACATATTCCACCTCCTGCAGGTAAACAAGCCAAAGTCACCCTAGATCTTCTCATGCCCTTACATGGATAGTTCCTGCATTTCTGTTTGGACACCATCACCTTAACACTTCTACTAAATTAGGTAACAGGATAATTAAGCATGAAAGAGGTTAGAACTGCCATTTTGAATACCTTCCTGAGCCTACCTGGTAGAGCAGGTTGTAAAAAATAAGGTGCTTTGCATGGCAAGGTGTTTGCAAATTTCTGAAATCATCCTGTTTTGGTACTCAAGAGTGGTTTCGACATTCTTTACAAGCTGCCACTGGGGCGTAACTGCATTATTTTTGAAAGAATGAAAGGAATGAAGAATGAAAAGCCTTTGGGGTTTGGAATTTCCCAATTCATTGAACTGTTCAGAAGTCCTTGGCTTCCAGTCAACTTCTGCTCTCGTGGTCAAACCAAAAAAAGTGAAATTTAAAAAGTTAATCCATTTCTTACACAAACTTAATGACAACAAGAACAACAATAAATTTAAAAATTAACTTCAAGTTAAAAGTGACTTTTGCTCTGAAACACCGATCCGCTCTACTGGACTCATAATTCTTTTCAGAAAGAATATTTTGTGGTTTGCTCTGTCCCCATCAATAATGTATCCACAATGTTACAATTCTAGAGCTTGGTAGGAAACACTTCTGTTAGCCAATAAATTTCTTCAAGACAAAAATAATTCCCCCTTTCAGTGTTGGGCCAGATCCCTTTTGCAACCTTTTTTCTCATGACGAACATCAGGGCAGGGAAAACCTGCCTGGAATGGGCTCCTAGCAGGGCCAACAGGGTGAAGAGCACCCATACACATGGGTTTTTCTTCTCCCTTCCCTACCTCTTTCAAGCCCTGCATGTCACGAGGCAGAGGTCTGTAGGCCTGATGAAATATTACCATCTGGATGACTCAAGCAAGATGGCTATACTCCCATTGAGTTAGTCAAATAATACAGCTCTGACATCTTCTCTGCAGAATGAATCACACGTGTAGGAACAGGCAGCCATTCAGATGTGTAAAAGGAAACACAAAGATAGGCATTCTCCTTGAAAAACACAGAAAAAGAAATTTGCCTCCCGACTAAGCCCTTAATTTGTAGCATAACACAGTCTTCCCCTCGTATCTAAAGGGCAGGTCTTTTAGTGAGGTCATTTGGGAATGTACAGTTAGCATATTTTCATACTCTATGCCAAAAAGTAGATGTGTTTTCTTAACAAGTGCTTAACATCAACCTATAACCACATGGTATAGCCACAAAGACCAACTTGTCTTCAAAACAACTTTGAGTCAGGGAGAGTCTCCGCACTAGTTACATCAAGGCCCAGGTAATTTTTCAAAATATAACTAAAAGAAGCAAGATAAACAGTGTCTCATAAGACCTTGGAAAATGTGATTTACTTCTGCTTTATATGCTAATTTCCCCGCTGAAGATAATACAACACGGAATTAATAGTTTAAATGCATTCTTAACCTATATATTACTCAATTTGTTTAAAAGTTGCATTTCTTTTATGTATCCTGTTGACAAATATTGAGTAGGAGAAATCCATGGATGTTTCTGGGAGTTAAGAAAGAAGAAACCTGTGTCCTTTCTATGCATCTAAGAGTCATAATATTCCCAATATGACCAACTTTTTTTAAAACAAAACAAATCAATCAAACAAAAACACACAGAAAAATCCCACAGAACACAAATGGGGCACAGCATTAAAAAAACATGTACTGTGAAGAACATCCTGGAAAACTCAACCCCACTGTTCCAAGAATATCATGAACATCAACAAGTGACAACTGTAATCAAGAAGATAAAGAATATATACTAACAGTATATTATAAAACATCATTTTACTTGGCTCATATGAAACTTATTCACGTTGTAGCTCACAATCTGTAGCACAGAGATTTGGTATCCTGAGAAAAGTTAACAAGGTGACTTTGGATAAAATTGGAGACCTTATGTTGCCCCCTCTCTTTCACTAAATAATGGATGTTATTGACACTTTACATTAAACAGATAAAATTTGTTTGTCAGCTCTAGGCATCAAGGCCTATGAAACAGACGCATATGACCCATGGCATTCTTAACTACCTCATACTATCATTTCCTACTCTGCTCTGAATTTTAAAGAGTTTACAACTGCCTAAAGACTTTTTTGGGGGGCTTTACAGACGTAAGTGTGAACTTAAAGGTTTTTAATTTTACCAAAGATAGTCATTATCATCTGTTTCCGCTTGGCTCCTTACCCACTTTACTTTTTCCAACAACTTATTTTATCACAGTCCTGCCACTGTATTTATCACATCACTAGGATATACTACTCCAAAATTAAATAGAGAACAGTTATTAACTAAGCTATGATTATAATAAGAGCTCCTGGCATTTATTTATTCCTTTAGAATAAATAAATTCCTTTTGACCCTGGTCTGAAACTCACCTAAGTAATGTGAGCCTTAAAACACCTTAAACTGCATCCTCTGGAGCGCAGTGTTAGTACAAGTCGTGGTAGTGCAATGCCAAACATGTTAGAGAATTTAATGCCCATCAGGTCCCAAAATAAATCCTCACACTAATTTAGCAGTTTCAATGCTACCTATCCCTCTTGATCTACTTTTACTCAAGTTTTCTCTGGAGGGAGAAAATAATTTGTTATTGCTTAAGAGAAGCTATGGCCAAAGACCAAATTTTTCCAAAATTATTTCAAATAGTCTTGAATTTTTTGAACTTTAAGCGTATAATCATCTGACATACTGGGAAACACACCAGGAAGACATAGTCCGCCTTGGACCACTCTGCACTAATTTTTTGTATCAGTTTCACTGCACAGACAACCTCAACGTTTTCCCTCATGCTGCACCTTACAAAGCATCCAGTTTTCATCAATTCACGCTAAATTAACATCCCTTTTTTGCATTCTGCAGCTTAAAACTCATTGTTTCTCTTAAAATAAGACTTGTACAACCAGCAATCTACTAACAGCAAACTCCTACATGAAAACCTCCAGCACAACTCTCTACCATCGACACATTCCTATCCAAGAACTTTATATTGTTCCTAAGATTCCCACCCAAAAAACATCTGGAAACAAAGATCCACTGTCCCAATAACAGCTAAAGCTCCCCAATGATCTCTGTAAAGTTAAAACCAGGACTGCACTGTGATTTTGTTGGGATGTGTTAATGCAGAGCTGGGTTTGAAAGACCCTAAGGGTACACTTTACAATTTCATGTGGCATTTGCTGAAAAACCAGTATTTGCACTTAGAGAAGGGCACATAGAGAACCTTGTTTAAAAGAACCAGAAGAATGTTGCACTTCAGTGCTCTGAAGCTGAGGGGAATCAGGGAGATATGTAATACCCTATGGAATACCTTCTGCTCCATGTAGAATATCTGCCTGCATTACTAACCTGAAGACCCCTGCCCTAAGCGGAGATTTGGCATGGAAAAGGTACAAGAACTGTTTTCCAAGTGCAAATGCAGCATATTCAGTAATTCAGTCACAAAAGTAAGCAGCAGCATGAAATTAGACCAAAACCTTCAACTGACGCTGTTAAGGTGGCCCGGCCCTGGTGCTCACACACAGACCCTTTGACACTGAATACAGCTCTCACCAGAAGTGAGAATCACAGAACTAAATAATTTTTAAAACGAAAAATCAAGACATCACACAGCTGTTAGCCAAACCTGCTGCTTTTTTATGAGACTAGAAGTGGCACTTATTTCTGGGTAACTTTCAGGAATTACATTTGCAAGGTCGATAAAATGTAATATTTCTAGCAGATGATTCTCATTCCTACAGTCCTTTTACCCCTGATTAAAGCACATGGCCCAAACACACCATCAAAAGGCAAACAGAAACTAAATCAGTGTATTCCATCCTAAGGTAAGACAATAGCTTTTGTGTTATTGCAGCAGGTAAAGCCCAGTTATGCCATATAATTTCATTTTACCAAACTCCTCTAATTACTCCTTTTCTTTCCCTGATTACTAGGAGGGCCAGTAACAGGCCACAGCTGCTGGCATTCGATGTTACACTGCTCCCAGCAGCTAGAGTCCTGCCTTCACTTTTGGGTACAGCTTTGATTAGCCATGATACTTTGGAGGCAATTACAGCTAGAAGTTGATTTTTTTTTTTTTTAAGAATTATTGACAGGCACATTCTTTGTCTCTCAGTGTGAAAATGGATGTGAAATTGCAGTGGACATGCTAAAAAAAGTAGACAGGTAACCTAAAGAAGGCCTATGTTTCAGGAAGATTCCAATTTTTAATATCTAGGTTTGAGAGAATTTTTATAGCCTGGGAGTTGATGTAAAGAGTTTGCAGGTTCCTGGTCAGAGACCTCAACTCTTGCTGCTCATCACTGTATAATGCTACACAGGGAAATACCCTCAGTGAGGTCACCAGGGCTCACCCCATTCTTAAGGAATGGTGCAGGCAGTGGGCCACAAGACTGGAGGTCTAGAATGTAAATCCAGAGTATGAGTTTTCCATACCCCTCTGTTTTATTGGCTTGCAAGACAGGGAAATGCAGAGCACCAGCCATCTAAACCCACAGGCAAAACATTGCTTTTAAAATACCCTGCCTGTAATTGTTAGGACAGCCTGAAAATATGGAAAAGTAGTATTTCAATGGCTCTGTTATCATTGCACAGGCATGGAAAACACTTCTCACACTGAATAATCCTCACCATTCACAACAATTTGCTGTTTAATTATGAATTTGAAGTATGGTCAAGATATTAAAGTCTAACCCCTTCCTTCATGGCAGAGCTGACTGTGACTGCCTTCTGTGACTGCATCAGTGTTAGGGAGAACCTCCCACCTTGTCAAAGCTCTGGCTTGTGTGGATGGAGGAGAAAACATCACTGCCTACATTGAAGGTACAAAGCCCTGTGCATGGCATGGATAAATGAAACTCTTCAGACTGAATGACTGAATTACCTGTATTTTATGGCAGGTGTTAGGAGTCACAGGTTAACAGCACAATGTTGGCACAAGCTAGCATACCTCATAAAGTCCAATCTATAATGAAAATATAACATTAATATTTTAGGAAACTGATGTCTTTGTATTTTTAATACATTCAAGCTGAAGAAGCAAACTTTTTCCCTTAAAAAGCAAATTGTTAATAAATAGCACTGTATACAGAGCTCTCCTGGGAAGCCACTGTCTGAAATACCCATTTCAGGACATCTGGGAGAACACCAGTTAAGTTTGTGAACCAGAAAGTAATATTCACCCAAAAAAGGTATCCAATTTACTGGTATTTCAATAGAATGCTCTTTCATTACCCAATTATGCTTCAGAGGAAGGGGTGAGTTTGTAATACCTTGACCATACTTTAAATTCTGCCTTGCCTTGTGTTGCTTTGCTTATGCCTGGCTTACATTACCTTGCACTCCATTATCTTGCCTTGACCCTGCCCTGCCCTTCTTCAGCCTCACCTTGCCCTTTTCTGTGGCCTCTGTCCTCTTTTCAGCCTCCACTATTTCCTGGCCTCTACTTCCCTCCTGCCTCCCACCACTTTTAGGGTTTTATATTTATGGCCACATCTTGCTTTCCAGCCTCCCATCCTTTTTAAAACATACACATCTTTTTTGCCTCTCCTATCCCCTTTCCTTTCTCTCCCATCCAGACTTCCAACCCTTTCACTCTCCCGCTCTAATTTAGCCTCCAATCACTTTTAGGGCTCCACTTTTTTCTAGCTACTTCTTGCTTTCCAGCCTCCCACTGCTTTTTGGACTCTCACACCATTTCAGCCTCCACTCCTTTTTAGCCTTCACTTTTTCCTGGCTTCCACTTATGCTCCAGCCACCCACAGCTTTTCCATCTCCCACAAAATTTGACCTCCACTCTTTTCTGGCCTAAACTTTTCCTCAGGCCTCTCACCCTGTTTGGCTTTCTACCACATATCAGCTTCCACTTTTTTCTCTCCTAAAGTTTCACTCCAACTTAGCATCCCTTTCCAGACTTCTACCCTTTTTCACCCTCCCACTCCAATTTAACCTCCCACCACTTCACAGACTCCACTTTTTTCTGGCCTCTACCCTCATTCAGCTTTCCACCCCATTTCAGCCTTTATATTTTTCTGGCCTCTGCCTGATCTCCAGTTTCTCCCTTCTTGGCCTCCCACCTCTTTTTGCCCCTCTTTTCCTCCCCACACTCTTCCCTGGCTTTTCACCTTCCACATTTTGGTCTATACTTTGGGGTTTCTTTTGTCTCTGACATAATTGTGTCCTCCTGTCCTTTCAGCTTCTGCATTTCTTTCTCTCTCCCACCCTTTCTTGGCTCTCTACCCTTTTGCAGCCTATGTTTTTTCATTGTTTCTTCTCACTGACCTTTTTTTTGTCTTTGACTCTTTTTCAGACTCTACTTTTTTTTTTTCTCTCCGGTTTTCTTTGCTACTGCACTTCCTTTCTGGCCTCCTTCTCATTTTTAGCCTCCACTTTTTTTTCAGCCTTCCTTATTTACTCCATTTGCACACTTTTTTTGGCCTCTACCTTCTACACTGAGCCTTCTGTTCTTTTTCAGTCTCCCACTCTTCTTTGTTCCTCTACCCCTTTAGGGGCTCACCTTTATATTAAGCCTCCACTCTATTTAATGTTTTCTCCTTATTCCTCCACTCTTCATCAGACTCTCAGACTCCATTTCACAAAAAGATTTCGTGAGTGTCCCACAGTACTTTAGCCTCCCCCCAAGTTTCAGCCTCTACTTTTTGCCCTCCAGTCTTCCACACTTCTTTGGCCTCCTATCCCATTTCAGCCTGCACTCTTTTCAGGCCTCTATCTCCCCTCCAGACTCCCACCACTTTTCAGCCTCTCACAAGAAAAAATGTGCTAAAATCATGGACTGAAACGCAGCTGGCAAACACTAACTTTTTTTTTTTCTGCTTTTCCTCAAGTAGTGTATTGAGAACATCCTGTGTCGTGTTTTGTGCTCAAGAAACTGTCTACACTGGGCAATGGGTTACCCGGTACTTAGTATCTAGGTGTCAGCCAAAGGGTTCCTCAAACCAAGGGATTTAAGGCTGCCCAATACTTCTAATAAGACTCAACTTTCCATTGCTAATCTGTAATTCTGCACCAAAATATTTAGGAAATTCATAGTTGCACAGCCTGAAGTATTAAATATCAGCTGTCTGGGGACTGGAGTTGTTTTGTGCAGCTCTGATTTTAGACACAGTCAATTCTAGGGGCAAAGCTAGGGAGGAATTCTTCATCCACCCACACAGGCAAGGAAAAGCCAGACCTTCGTCTCAGCAGCTCCAGCACTCTAATTTCTTGGCACTCTGGGATGGTGTGAGAAATTTTACATTTAATCATGAGGGCTGCCACCGGGTAAACAATGTACCAAGAACACTTGGGCATTTCAGTTTAAATTCTCCACAGATAGGCCAAATTTCCCTGTAACTGATATCCACAGACCCCTTTGAAAGGGGATGTGAGGCAATGGGATGAAGCAAATGTCCCAAATGTCCCTGATAGTCATCAGCTGGGGGCAGGAGGCTTGGCTCTAGCTGCGGGAATGGGGAACAATGACCGGAAGAAAGGGAGATAAACAGCCAGGAAACACAGAGGGCACAGTGGAGCAGAAAGCCACAAGAAAGCAGAGAGGGAGAGCTGCAAGGCAAAAAACAAACCGGCATCCAGTGTTGAATAGAAGGGATGCCTGTATCAGAAAGGAAGTCCTCAGAAATGTTAGATGGCATGTCAGAGTGAGAGTGCAAGTGGTAAAGGTTCCATGAGGCCACGGGCAGCAGGAACACCATGCTGGCAAAGGGGAGCAGAGATACTATGAGCCTCTTCGTGAAGTCCCTGGGGCAATGGAGACTGGTGCATGAGATGGAAGAGCCTGGTTATCCTGTCACTCAGACAATCTCCCAGAGGAAAATGCTGGAAAAAGCTAGGATTATGCATGTAAAACCTGGTGACCAACGTCCACTTCCAGATACTCAGTCTGGGACCAAAAAAAGGTAGGTTTCCCTACCTCAGCAATGCAAAGACAGGGCCAGAAGGAGCCACACCACCTAGGACAGAAACAGGTCCATATGGTGGACAAAGACGACCAATTTTCCAATGGATCATACAAGATAAAGTGATCAAAGTCTTCTGTCCGATTTCAAACCCTAGATAACTGCACAGGAAGGTCAGATTTGCAGTGTTCAGCACTCAAAATTCAGCAAGTCCTAATATTAGATCTGCTGATAACACATGCGTTCAGTCCCCCTATTCACCTGTGACAGTCTGATGTTGCCTTTAGTTATACAGTAACATATCTGTGCTTTTTACAGCACACTGCCTAGCAAAGGGGCACAAGAACAGAGTCACAAGTAATTTCTTTCTGCTGCTCTTGTCCTGAAACTCCTTTTCTATCCCTCCCCTATCTCCTTTCATCATCACCCATTAAACCTTCCAAGCCCTGAAGTAGGAGAGGGGCAGTTGGCTGGCCCAGAGCACCCTACCGGCAAAGGGTGTTTACTTCAGAGCCAGTAATCTCCCCTGTGACAAGGCTTGTCTGGGCTCCATGTGGGCATTTAAACTGCTCTGCGAAGGATGTGGTGACCTGGTTTGCTATCCCCAACCCGGACTGCAGCAGTGGGCTCAGTCAGCGCTGATGTGGAGTCTTTCCCATGGGTTTCACAGCATAACCTAGACTCATTTGTAAAAAATTACTGAGGGACTAATTCAGCCTCAGGATTTCCTATGTCCTCATCTGCCCTACTTTGTAACCAAAGAGAAGCTGCCCCCCAAAATAGCTGCTGCTCCTAAGGTGGCTTCAGCTAATTCTGCATCTACACACATTTCTCCTGAAAAATTGAGGTGTAGCAAATGTCCAGGAAGCCTTGTGTGAGGCAGCTCCAGGGTTGAAACACAGGCAGATGCTTTCCAGAGGCTGAGAAGTGTGGGAAGAACCAGGTGCTCAGGGTAGGGGACTGCAATCTCCAGGGTGGCAGGTCAGAGGGCAGCCAAATACATCTCACCCAACAATGCTACTGGGAAAAAAGGTATGCTTTTTCCTTCTCTTCCCACAAAACACAGAGAACAAGAACATTTTGACAAAGAGGGTCAAGCCCAAGCACTTTTGCCGCTGACCTCCATGCTAGTGGCGCTGTCAGTGACACTGAACTTACAAACAGTTTTCTGGCCATGCTGTGTTTTGGTGTCACCTTCCTAATGATGTGGCACAGTGACCATTCAGGAATGCATCTTATGCATAAGGCTGTGCTGTTTACTCTAAGGAAAGGGCAAATGCACAGCTCACGTGCAGCAAGACAGCAAGCATCACCTGAACCTTTATCTACCCATGCTCCAACAGCACTGTCTAAAGTGAGTAATAATCAAATATCTTGTACCGTGTTATAGAAGCAGTGCAAATACCCTTCCATGCATGACAGAATGACTTACTAAGATTTCTCCTGCAGGACAGGGAGTTGTTGGATTGTCCAACAGACAGGACATTTTTAAAAAAAGTTACACAGTATGCTGCTGTGCCAGGGAATGGGGAAGCAAATCTAGGGTGTCACTCAGAGTAGATATATTTCATCCCATTTTTGATACTTTGTTGAACTGATACTTCTCTCAGACTCTACACACTAGAATATTATAAAAATGAAAACCCTGATTCCAGTTTAGTCCTGCAACCCTGATCAACTGAACTGTGCTCTTCTGACTGGCTCTTCTCTCTGTGCTCTTCAACTGTGCTCTTCTCAAAATGTGCAAGTTGTTCTCACACTACAGACCCTGATAATTATTGGCTTCAATGGAAGGAAATATACTCCAAAATAATAATTCCCAGGCTGAAATCAAGCTCTGTTATTTTCATGCCATTGCTAATATGTTCAGAGCAGATTTATTAAAGCCATGCGTCAACCCCTGCCAGAAATTAGAGACAATGCTTGTGAATAAGCAACTTTGGTGTTTATTCCTCCTGCCTCCTCATCTGCTGAGCTGCATCAGGGAAGCAACTTGTCAGGCTAATTATTCGCAGAGATTTTAAGCTGTGTATTTTCTCTCTGGACTAATCTAACCCTGATGTGGGAAAGGCATGGTTTTAATCCTTCCATACATCCCATGACACTTGGTCACATGTGCATGGGCAGGTATGTGCATCATGTGCATCACCCAGGAAAATAACCACATTGTACACCATTAACAAGCTAGCTATCACATGCTGTTCTGTTTGCCCTCTTTTTATGGGATTTTAGTGCGGCATCCAAACAAACCAGTTCTGGAATGAAACTCTTAATGACTACAGAGCATTTTTTTCATAGTTACAAAATTTTTTACAAAAGTAATAGACTGACCATGACCCTCAAGTAGTTTCACTGCAGGTCAAAAGGCAAGATTAAAAGCTATGTACTTTCTCTATACTGTTCAATAAGATCTTGGAAAACAGAGTGAAATCAGCCTTCCTTCCAGCATATGGAAAGTCATTTAAAAGGGACACACCATCAGAGCCCACACTAGAAGCCTCAGTGCAGCCAGTGCTCTAAAGCAATTCAAGGTATTTTTTTCCTGAAACAAGTGACAGACCTAGGCTCCAGGGAGGGCAGAGCCCTGCACAAACTGCAGAATCACTTACCAACACTGCACTGACCAGCACAGGATATGACAAAAACAGCTGCTTCTTGTCCCTAGTGACACCTGAGGTCAGGTGCTGTTCTCTCTGCAGTGACAGAGGCAGGTTTGCTCCCAGACTGTACCCCTTTCCTTTTCTTCATCCTCACACAGCATTATTTTTTCTTTGGCTCTAGCTATGGGGACTGAAAGACGAAGTAGAAGGATCTTACTTTAAGGGAGGAATGAAATAGACGCTGGATAGAAAGCAGGACTTTTACAAACAAATTAATTGAATATAACACTACCTGTTAGCATACACTGACCCAGTTTGAGTGCAGGACTTGGGAACACAAGGCAAAGCTCTACCCAACTTAGGGAAGATTAAAAAAGCACCACATTTTCACACCATAGTCTCTAATTCTAGATTGCATGGGATGTTCAGGTGAAAGGAATGAAAGGGATGTCTCTTTACAAACAAACTGTGGGCCTGCTAGTAGATAAAGCCAGATACCGCTAGGTGAAAGTAGCAATGGGAGGAACCATAAATTCCAGAGGAATTCCACTAATTGACACAGACTCACCCAAGGCTGTGCTAAATTCCTGGACTTAGAGAAAAAGAACAGAGATACAAAGAAAAACAGGGTCTGTATTAGGTTATTTGGGAAGTCTGTACCTCTCAAGTACCTCAGCCAATGGGGAGAGATGGAAATGTGGCCAGGAAATTGGGATAAAAAGGAGGCTGCATCCTCCAGCAACTTGAGAGACTCCATGGGAAATGCCCCATGACCTCTCCCTTTGTTTGAATAAAGTTACCGGTCTCCTCTGTCTCCTTTTTGGACATAAACCTCTGACATTGTGGATTAATTTTCCTGACACAAGGAATCTCAAAAAGAGATCTAATTAGGCAAGATTTAAAATAACAAACCTTGCTTTCTTCCAAAGGCTTTGAGAGTAAGGACAAGAGGGCAATAGTAAACATATTACTCAAAAGTTTGGTTTTCTTGGCTTTTTGTGCAGCAGGTTTTCCTTCTAACATTAACTGATAGTCACTGAGTTCTTAAACAAACAAACAAACAAAAAAAAAATCCAAAGCCCAGCAGTTAAATAGGATTGACAATATGCTTCATAGGATTTGCTGATTCAGTGATGATGCTCACCTTGCTGTACCTATTGTGACCATCACAGGCAGAGCTGTCTGTGCTGGTAGCATGTCTGGAAAACACAGGCTCCAGGCAATGGTGTGGATGAGAATGGAAGCACCAAGCTACAACGTCCAAAATGCATCACAGTGATGTTCTCAAATGGGAACAGCTTTGTTGTTAAGTATTTCTTATTCTTCTAATTCAGCATCCTCTTTGAAAGTCCATTTGCAGCTCCACACCAGCTCCTGCAGTACCTTGCATACAGCAGGTGGGTGGGATGGTGGTGGGACCTGAGGTATGCTTGGTGTGGGCTGAGGGGCTGCATTCACAGCTCTGTCACATTGTGCTGTGCCTGGGGGTCATGGAGAAGAGCTCTTCCCACTCTCTGCATGGGCGGGAGGGCTGGGAGCAAGATAGAGGAAAGCTTGAGGGTTAGGACAGAGGAGAGCCCACATGCAGGATGCAGGAGAGACTGGGAATTAGGATGGAGGAGAGCCTGGACCAGCTCGGCCACACTGGCGTAAAATGGCCACCTTGAGGGCACAGGGAGCAGAGCCAGTGCTGGACCCACAGCTCAGCCTGGCATGCAGCCGTCAGGTGCAGCCACATCAGAAACTGTAAAGTTCAGTTTCAAGTCTGTCTGCTTTGGATGTTTTTCCTCACTTGCACTGTGCTTTTCCCTTGCTGTACCCATATGATGGTTTCTGGAGGCTCTTCTATCAGACAAGCACTGTGGTTGACACTCCATTTCCTTTACAGCTGAGCAACACGACTTTGGACAAACCAAAACTTTTAGAAGATACTTGACTTTGTGTTTACATAAATTAATAAAACTGGAGGAACAAAAAGCATTAGAAATTGAGGCAAAGTCACATCCCAAGTGGATGTCTTTGAAAACACTGTGCTGAAGGCTGTGTGCTCCTACAGAAGAATGTGCTATATAGTGCATTTTTGAAGGTAGGATCACATCAAAAATATGCACAAAAAGAGCAGAAAAGGATTTCCTGGGGAAGAAGCAAGAAAATAGTCCAGCTCGTCACAAAGCTCTCACAGATGTGGTAAAGCAGTAACTGCAGCTTTTGAGCAACAGAGCATTTCAGCATGCTCCAGGCCACAAAACAGATGTGGGAACGATGCTGCTCAAAGTTATTGAAATAATTGATATTGTGCCATCTGTCCCTGGATGTCATTTGTACCAGCACAAGTGAGTCTGGGTGATGCTGCAGAGGTTCAGTCACTGAAATCACTGTGATGGGGTAAAAGCAGTGTCAGAGTATGTAAAAGGCTCCTCAGTTAATTAAGGGATTGTGAAAAATGCCTCCTGCCTCTTTCAAGCAGCCCATCATGCCACCCTCATTTTTCACGTGTTAATGAAAAATGATTAATTCCTCTAGAAAAAAAGCAATCTGGTGGCTTACAATTAGGGAAATATTTTCCCTGTAACATCATGACGTGTGTGACTGTTACAAACACTGCTCATTTTTCTCTTATTGAGGTTTTAAAGTGCAGCACTGTGCTCTGCTCTGGCAATTTTTAATGCGACTAATGTCAGTATTGGGTTGCAAGTGGATTAAATAAAGGTGGCTGTCAATCACAGAGAAATGGTATGGGAGAGCCCATCTTCAGAAGTGGTGGCTAAGAAGGATAAACTTCCAGCTGTCTGGGGATTTTCTACATCTTTAACAGGGTTTTATGATTTCACAATTCTTTTCATAGCAGAACACGACATGATGAACGGTGACTGCAGACCCTGCGATTCCAGTGCTCATCTACGTGATTTCAGTGGGTGCTTTGGGGTAAATAATGAGGTTTTTAACATTATTTAACAAGCTATTCACAACTTAACAAATTGTTCAGTTATTTACCAACTCAGTAGAAATACTTGTTAAAGTCACCCTCCCTGGAGGTCTTCAAGAAAAGACTGGACATGGCACTTAGTGCTCTGGTCTAGCTGACATGGTGGAAATCAATCACAGCTTGGACTTGATGATCCTGGAGGTCTTTTCCAAACGGAATGATTCTGTGATCTGTGTGATTCTGAGAAAATACTGAGGATTTAATACCTGGAGGATTAATATCCTTCTCCCAGCTTTCAGAACCAATCTTTCTGCTATATTATCCCTTTATTTTCAATTACAAATAAAAATTTGAGTGTTGCAGGAAGTTGTTCTTTTTCAACTTTCTTGGTATCCAGCCCAATGGAAAATCTGTCCCAAGACTGCTGGTTATTAACTGAAATCTTAAAACAGCATTATTATAATATTCCCAAATATTTCTGTCCTACTTATCATGATCATATTTTCAAACCACAAGCTAACAACACTGTTTTCTTACTGAAAGCCCTAGTGTACTAAAGACTACTGACCACTAGAACACAACAGTCATTTGTTCTTTATAAGCAGAGCCGGTTCCCCTCTGCAGACTATGCCAAAGAAGATTGTTCTTTGATGTACCTCATTTTAATTTCTTTTAAGCATGGGAGAGTAGAAAAACAAAGATAATTTTGAATATGTTGGTACTATCTGCAAAGATTTATATTAAAGCACAAATATTAAGTTTTTTTTTTTTTAAATTTTCAAGAGTAGTATTAGAAATATCATGTTGGTTCAGAAGTCAGGTAAGGAATTGTTGGCGGCTACAATTCTTTATTGGACATATGTTACTGAGCATTGAACACTTGTTTATGTAGGCACAGATTTAAGAATAACATCACAAAATCAAAAGGCAGACCTGCGCTGAGAAGCAGGCCTGGTGAGTCTGTCTACTCCTACAGCTCAGCTGAGAAAAGGGGAAAAAAAAACTGCCATTATAAGAGAAGAAGCATGTTATAAGTTCTGGTTACAGAACTAGACAATCTTTCCTTCAAGGCCCAGAGCACTGGAAAACCCAGGTCCCCTGTGTACATGCACATCATGTTTGTTGCAGGAAATATTTTAAGTTAGACTTTGCCTTATACAACTGGTTTATCTGTAAGAAAATTTAATAAAGCTGTACTGATTCAAACAGTTCTCTTAACAGTTTTTTTTATGTATTTCAGAATTATATTTCAGAATAAAAACCAATACACTTAAACCCAGATAACAACCTACCCAAAACAGAGCAAGTTTCAGCAAATAGTGACCAAGAAAGAATGAACAGGGGAAGCCAATGTGAGTCATGACTTTAAGCAATGGTCTTTTCCAGATTTCATTCCTGCTTGCATCAGAATTTTCTCCCCAAGAAGATTCAGGAAATAAAAAGGTAAATTGTCTTTCCTCATCTTGTAAGGGCAGTTTTCTACAGTTCTTAGTAACAGAAAAAAAATATACATTTCCAGAGCTTGCCCATATCCAAAAAGGAAAAGGTGGAAAACAACAAGAGGGAGAATAAAAACTAATAAAAGCTAAAACATTATTTTGTAGTAAACATTAGAATATAACGTGCAATAGTGCAATTTCTCCTTTGCTGCTCCAACAATGAAGTCTTGGTAGACAGTCCCCTGCATGTCACCGTGCAGCATCCCACATCTAACTGCGTGCCTGCCGGGCACTGCTGGGTTTGCCAGGCTTCAGAGGCGAGTCGCTGTGTCCGGACTCTCCCTTCCCCTTTCCAAGGTGGCGGAGTTTCTGATCCCAGCGCTGCAGATTGAAAGGCAAAGAAATTACAAGAGAGATTACAGAGCCATGTGTTCACAAACAGCAGCAAAAGCAGAAAAGCCATTACTATTTCCACCACCTTACCCTGCATTGGGCTCAAGGGTGGAATGAGAGCTTATTGGGAAAAGTCACTTTAAATAGGGAAACTGTTTCCTGGCTTTCTTGTAGCCTCTGTTGAATGAAGGGTCTGATACAAGGCACAATGGCTTCAGCACAAGGGGGACTCACCTTCAAAATAAGAAAATTTAAATGAAGCTACTCATGCAGTCTTCGGGGGAAGCAGGATGAAAGAACAGTCAAGTGATTTTTGTTAATTTTTTAAAATTATTATTATTTATTTATTTTTATTTTTGCAGGCAATAGCAACCACAATTAAAAAAAAAAGAAAAGACATAATAAATATAATTGGTACAACTGTTGACGCTCTTGGAAAGGAAGACAATGATGACAAGTGGGTGGGGATGTGGCAGGGTCCTCAACACCCCCAGGCTGGGTGCGAGGGCAAAGGCAGCAAGTCACAGATGACAAGGAAACAAGTGAGAAAGTAAGTATGTTCCCCAAAAAAATTCCAACAAATGATGTTACCACCCAAGAACTGAAACTGAGCAGAAGTCAGCCCATGGCAGCAATGTGATATTTCCTCTGTGGCACTGGATTTCCTAGGGTTCTGCCAAATCAAACAACAACTTGAAATAAGATCCCTGTGTCTTTTCACTCTTGTAATCTCCACTGATGTAAGAAATGTGCACAGAAAATCTTGCATTTATAAACACAACAGTATTTTCCTGCCAGTGACCCTTACACTGATGAAGAAAGTGCTGAGTGGAAGAGCAGACTGGTTTGCACATGCACAACACCATTATGGCAAATCAATAGCTGAGAAATTGTGTCAAAATAAGAATATTCTGTGTAAAGTGACACTCCTAACAATGTCAAAACCACTGATACTTTGCAGCGCATTGAAACATAAAAAGGCAATCCTTACAGAAATTGGAAGGCATTAGAAAACATTTAAATAAGAAAAAAACAGAATATATTTTCATATAGAGAGTTGGGGTTGCTCAGCCTGGAGAAGGGTTCAGGGAGATCTTAGAGCACCTTCCAGTACCTAAAGGGGCTACAAGATAAATGGAGAAGAACTTTTTACAAGGGCATGTAATGACTTTAAAGTGACAGAGACCAGGCTTAGATTAGATATACTGAAGAAACTCTTGACTGTGAGAGTGTTGAGGCCCTGGCACAGGTTGCCCAGAGAAGCTGTGGCTGCCCCATCCATGGAAGTGTTCAAGGGCAGGCTGGACGGGGCTTGGAGCAATCTGGTCTAGTGGAAGGTGTCCCTGCCCATGGCAGGGGGTGGGACGAGGTGGGCAAACCATTCCATGATTCTATAATACATGGCTTGCATTTGAGCTCACTGCTTCCAATTTGCTGTGACATGACTTCCCTATCAGGTTCCTCCCTCAGCCAAGTCAGGAAGATGACTTTAAAATAGTTGCTAATCCACAAAATTTGGTGAGAGCAGAACTCTATTTAAAGAATATTAGATCTTAAAAGTATAATCCTGACTTAGTCAGAAAAACATTTGTAAAGCCCCCAAGTCTGTTTGTTTTTTTTTTAATTCATATCACAACCCCAACTAAGCAGGCATGTGTTGTGGAATGCACAGCTTGCCTACAGAGTTAAAGGACTCCTACTCTCTGCTTTTTTGAGACAGAGGTTTTGACTGCCGCTACACTGGGATACTTTGGAATAATTCAATGTATCCCTTTAGTTTACTCAGCATGCAGTTCTAAGTAATACAGCAAATAACACACCAAGTTAGTTTTCGATACATGATATTAATTAACTGGAGGCAGCATATGCATTTTAGTCCCTTATTTAGATGTTTTATGGCACCCACAACATATGACTTCTGGTGAGGTATTTTCTTACCTTTATTTTTTTACCAAGACGTTCCTTCCACTTCTCGGCTATGGAGCCTTCCACCAAGAGTAACCTACAAAACAGAGACAACCAGTTACTCCATCAAGAGGCTATACAACTCAACACACACAAGACTAAGGTCTCTGTGCCTGTAGAGAGCCTTGCCCTCCCTGAATACCATGAAGGAGATGCACAGACACCCACGCCAAGTTTTCCTTCCTTTTGGCTCTGACGTTCAGCTTTATGACAGGGGAGCAATAACAACAAACGTGCTGCAAGGATAGCACAGAAAGAGTTACCTGGAGCGCTCCTCGTCCTCATAGCCCATAATGATGTACTCTTCATTGGCACTGAGTGGTGGGCACAGGCAGGCAGAATTCGTGTGAAGGCTTACAGTATCCTTTGGAATGTTCACTAGGGAAGATTTCAGGATCTCCTTTACTTCCACTACTGCAGTGACATCATGACATTTAGTCTTCACCTCCTTCACTTTAGCCCGAATGACTGGGGAAAAGTCACAAAGAGCATTGTTAGAAGCAGCAGATAATCCAGGTCACCCCCAAGGTGTTCTTGGTGACGTCTGGGATTAGTCTTTTGCATGGTCCTTTATCAGAAGCTTAGCTGAACTCCTGCAATGTCTCTGCCCCCATCTCTTCCCTTCATTACTTTACCCTCCACCAAGGAGGTCCAGGTATCTCTGTGTGTCTCTTAATGATACGGTCAGGAGCAGGGGTTATATGTACCAGTTGGATTTACGTCCTGTTTAAATCAGGCTTTGACTTCCTTCCTTTCTTCTTCACTCTTTCCACGTTAAATATATTAAATCTATTTCTTGTATGCTCTCCTTCTCCCTTGAGCTGTGACTGTTCCCTCTTTGACTACCTGCATTACAGATGACCAAACTTTATTTATCACTCTGAACCTTTCACAAAAATCAAATGTGCATTAAAACTTCTCATATCACTACTTCTGCTGGATGACAGGCCCTTATGTTTTTTACTCTCTCCAGTGACCCAGCACTAATCTGCTCTGCTCTTTATGAACTTCAAATGCTCCTGATCTTGACCCAATGACCTCTCTAATTGTTTCCTCTCTCACCCCTTCTTTTTGCCTTAAGGAGGAAGGGTTGCCTTTCAAAGGGAAAGCTTTTCATTCTCTCATGGTGACCAGTGAACTGATACCACATGCAAATGCAAAGCCAACCCAGAGGTCATGCTCTAGAGAATGCCACATCAATCACAGCCTGCAAACAAGAGTCCCTTTCCACTACAAACAGGAGATACCCCAAATTCCAAATGTCTCCTATATGAAAAAGGTAATATAGAAGAAAGAAAACCATGGACTTACACATCTCCTCACTTCACATACGTTGCCCTTAACACCATTAACCAGCATGCAGGCACATTAAATGCAGTTGCCAACACACACTAACTTGTGCATCTAGTATGCACAATTTACCCTAAGTGATCCCCTTTCTCAAAACCTTTTAAGATCTCAAAATAAAACATTGCTTTAGTTTGGAGATATTTCAAATGCATTTTGAAACCTCTTTAATTTCAAAAGCTTGAGAAAACGGGCAGGAGCATGCTCAATGATTCTGCCATGTGCAGTTTCTGCCTAGAGAACAGTCACTCTAATTTTTTTATAAACAAGTCCACCAAAACAACATAAAACTGACTAGTGACCTAAAAAGTGTTTGAATACAGTTATAATTTTTTAGCTTTTAACAGCAACTAATTTAAAAAAAGATTGTCTGAGTCTGGTTTTATAAATGTGTAATCCTAATAAATATTATACAATCGCTACCATTTAAATAAATCCTTTAAGTTCACCGAACCTAAGGCTCTTCACCTGATTAATGGGAAAAAGGAAGGGCCCAATTGTTCAGTTCCCATGATATATATTCAGTGGCTTTATCAGCCTAATTTGCTTGAAACAAACAGTATGAAGAAAAATATTAGCCTGGACCTGTGATATGCCTGAAGACCAGGACACATGCACTTTTACAGGTGTTACTGACAGCATAACACAGCTGGCAAGATGTCCATTGCTGGCTTTGACACACCAGAAGGAAAAGAACCTGTTAGATCTCATGGTGAGCTAGTGAGCATGAAAGCTACTAAAAACATCCCCTTCTGCAAAAGCTGAGTATATTGGAAATCACAGAGGCAGTTCAGGCACAGCAGCCCACAATGTCATTTTTGTTGCATCACTGTTCACACTAGAGAAGTACATGAACACCAAATGCCTGCACTAAAACGGAAATAACTCAACAAAGACTCTTGTACTAACATATTAAGCTAATCCCCTCCATCCTTCTAATTTGAAAATGTTTCTGACTACACCTTCCTCCTGTAATAAGTAACACTGGGCTACCATCAGTAACTGTGAACTTTTTTAGGTTTTTTTAATGAAAACTTTCCCCTTCCTGCAGCCTTAAAAGAAGTTGGGAGCTGGCCATGCAGCTGTTCTTACCATAGTTATAGTTGTTGCGTAGATAGGTCTTCTGGGTAGCTTTTACAGGCTTGCACTTGCAGCGGTCTACAGAAACAGAAAGCTTTGTTTAGAAAGAAAAGAATACGTACTCATTAACGATCTTCCCAAACCCCTGCGGTCACACCTAACAAAAATTTCACTGAATTGACTTGTTTATTACAGTAAAATACTAAAAACCACAGGGCATTCCTGGCCTATTCTGCTGGGAGAAGTGGAACTGTCCATGAGACCTTAAATGTTCCTAGGAGAAAAGCTGGCATACTGAAATTTAAAAAAAGCCAAACCCAAACCACAACACAACAACAAAGACACACAGACTTTGAGTCTCAAGTGACAAAATCATCATTTTAAGCCAATTCAAGGTTCAATCTTGGTCACTCCTGTGCTCGCAGGTGCTGTAATTCCATCCTTGCAATGCTGTTCTCTCTTCTGTACTAGACTTAAGGAATGCCCTCCTTTCTGTTCCTTTTATCATACAGACAATAATAGAGACACAGAAAATACTATGGCAGTGCATGACTGAACATTTTTTTGAATACTAGGTATCTCAGGTTAGTTTAGCAAACTTGGATATTCTGGCTAGCAGGCAATTCATAGAATAGTTGGCATTGGAAGGGACCTTTAAAGGTCATGTAGTCCAAACCCCCTGCAAATAAGCAGAGACATCTTCAACTAGATCAGGTTGCTGAGAGGCCCATCCAATTCACCATTAGGAATTGTGTAAATTTTACACAATTTTATTATGACCCAGAAGCCCAAGTTTAATGAAAATAGAGAAATTCTTAGTCCTTGTGGCCATAAGGATAGCCTTCAAAAAACAACACAAATGAGCACTGTCAGAGCAGCATTTCCAAAGGTGCAGATGCTAGACAGCTGGGAATTCTAACAGAGGTAAAAACATTTTCATTAGTGCCCAGGGAGTGCTAACGCTGAAGCTCCCGACCCACATGTTCATTAACACCACTGGTATTTCAGGGCTGGTTGTTCTAATGCAAATATTTACTTATTTTACACTAGTGTCTAAGCGTGGTTTGGTGGAGTAATTTCAAACAGCAGATCCCAGTATTACATATGCATGGCCATCTATTTTAATGCCAACTTATTTCTATACACCATCATTGTAAATATCAATGCATATAAGCTAGTGATTTAGTTAAATCCAACATGAAGAGTGAAAAAGATCTCTTATTTGCTATGTAAGATTCCTGCATATTAAAAAAAAATTTAAAAGATGGAATCATATGGTTACCAACTTCTCAAATCATGATTTATTTTCCACAGGAAGAATTTTTGTAGCTGAAAATACAAAAAAAAAATAACCAGAAAGAGGAAAACATTTCAAAAGAAAAGCATATTGTTTCCTTGAACTTCAAACACATCCTCAGGAATCTATATATAGAGAGAGTACTACAGACTTTAACTTTCCTATGAGTTTGTGTTAAAATAAAAAAAGCAGAGAAGGGAAGTGATTTTTGGCTTCTCTTCTGCCTCTGTGAGCTCATGGATACTGTAGAGCAAATTATAGCTGCTTTTATAAGCTGTCTTGAAGCAGAGCATAAAAGATGTGCTCCTATGAGCCATGCTCACACTGGCACCTCAGCATCAAGTCCAGCAAGTCGTACACTGTAACATTCTCCTGCTCTACAGTACTTTGCACTGTTGCAGGTAAAATAAAATAGACTAAATTGCAAGACAAAAACACAGTCTCACATTTCCTTCAGTTTTAAGACAGTATTGGCTTACTTTATTAATTTCAGAATATATTTTATTAGTCTAGTTCTATTTCTAAACCACAGACCTGCCCATGTTCTTATTGAAGAACATGGGCAGGTCACCCTCATGCTTTTTAAATTTACATTTAAAAGAGCTTTACAAAATGCTGCATTATTCCTAATTACTATTTAGAGATACAGAAACTAACACGAAAGTCATTTGCCAAGGTCATTTATAAAGTTAGAGCCAGAAAACCAATTCCTCTCTCCCAGTTCCTGCTACAGTGATTTTCAAAGGAAGGCAAATGCTGACCTTTCCCCAGGGAGCAGGAACACCCACAAAAGGTGGCTATAAAAATGTACTGCATTGCCTGATGCTGAGGGAAAATCCCATCCTACCTGACAGCCTCCTCAGAAGCTGACAGAATTACCAGAAGAGCTCTGGGACCACAACAATGGTATGTCCCAAGCACAGAGACAGGCAGCAGAGGCTCCCACTGGCTTTGACTGAGATCACAGCTAGCCATTAAACATTCAAGTCAATAGAGGACTAACAACTGCTCAAAATCTCTATCTTTGAAAACTTCACTCTGTAAATGCCGTAAGACATGGACTACATGGGAAAATGGTTTTCCCCATGGATTGCTACCAAGGAACGTCTGTGTCATCTTAAATATATGTGCATGCACAATCAAAAACTTTGTTGTAATACTGTCCCGTACAAGCATTCACACCTGGCAAACACTTCCCTGACAAACCAAGGATAAAAAAAACACTCTAGAAAAATTTTCTAAGACACTGGAGGAGCATGTGATGAAGCAGAAAACAATGTAGTTCACTGCCAATAGAGGTAAAAAAGGTCTCCCAAAAAAACCCCATGCAGACTCAGAGAGAAGGTTTTGCCAGCAGATATTGCCAGGGAAAAATGGTGTCTCAAATAGGGATAACACAAGAGTACTGTTGCCTGCGACCATGCACAGCAGCACAAGCAATAAGCTGCAGAAACCACAGAGTGGAGAATGGGATTTTTAAAAAAATACATCAGTTTGCTACTTGCAAAACAAACAAAATAACTCTATTTACAATGGCAAAACTACAAATTAACTTTACTGAACATATAAATAAAGCAATTTTGAAACATGGCCTTTTGAAACAGGGTCCGACTGCGTTTGTCAGTTCAAACAGATGTAGCACATTGAACTGGAAGTCATGTATGTGCAGTAAAAGGCAGTGATATCAGCAGATATTGCACCAGCAATTTTTCTGCGCATCCTTACCCTATTTTCCAGTGGGGATTTTTTTAGGTCTGGTTTTGCTTTCAGTCATCGAAAAGCATCACAACAGTAACAATATGACTGAAACTTTCCTCTTCCACTGCCGGGTCACTCACTGGAATTACATACTTTCTACATGCCTATGGACAGGCAGCAGTAAAGATACGCTTCATAGTTTTGATATAAGGTGACATTGAGAGCATGCAGCTTTGCTTTCATAGTCAAAGTGAAGCTTGTATGCTCTTTGTACAGTCAGTGTCGAGCATGAAATCCCTACTTTCTCAATGCCACACAATTGAAAATGGCTTAAAACTATAAAGATACTAATGTAACAAATATCTTTAGCAAGTCTTCCAGACATGGTCCCATGCTCAAGACGATTTAAAGCAAAGCTTGCTTTTGTGAGTTTTTCTAACTATACCTGGGTTTCTAGAGGGTATGCACTGTGATTTAAAGAACATTTCACACCTATACAGCTGCTTTCACATTGGGACCTGCTGATTAAATTTTAAAACTGTATTATAAACTGGGCATTACTAATACCTTTTTGCAATTTGGTCACAAAGCTTAATGCTGAAATTATATATATAGGTATCTAAGGTTAGGTTCAACAACCATGCTTAGGTGTTTACATTATTGAAGTGAACATCAATGCACACTGTAGCTCATCAACACCTCTGCAGAAGGAAAGACGTGGTGGCCAATTTTAGGCTTCCAAGTGTCAATTTCTTGACAAAGACGTAAGAGGTAAACTTCGGATGGAATCATAATAAAATTCAAGGAAATCTACAGTCATTGACTTGCTTGAGCAAAAAATTCGCATTCCTATAATTATTAGTTACCAACCTGGGCTTTGCTTCTTTGCATTGGCAAGTAGTGGTAATGTTCAAGGGGTTTTATTCAGTTTTATTCAGTTCCAGCAAAACCAAAACAGAAATAAAAAACAACAGGGGACCTGCTGGAATAAAACTAGCTTCAGAAGGTCCCACCCTCAATCTCCTCAGGCTAACGCAAGTATTGCCATTATCTACGAAGAGTACTGAATTTAATTTGCAAACTTTAAGGTCAGAATGAACCATTATCTTCACTGGTTTTGCCCAGGGAAAAATCAATTCAATGATTACTCTCTCTGTCCAAGAAAAAACTTTCAATAAAATCAGCACAGCCCTCTTTCTTTGATGGACATTTTGAGGCTGACCAGCCCCAAATCCCACCTGCCCTTGGAATGCAAAAGCACAATCTACAGTATTCTCAGTCAAGACAAAGTATTTCAGTATGTATCACTCAGTACCCCTCTTACTTAATCAAATATTTAAAGGATTTGAAAGTCTTCAGCTTATTATACAGTTTTATAAGAATGTACTTACCAATGCCGGCACCTCTACAGTTGCCGTTATTAGAATCCATAGGGAAATCTGGCATGGATTTGTAAAATACGTAAAGAAATGTTAGTATTTTTAATACTGGATTATTTCACTACACATACATTACAATGTTTTCTCTTTGTCTAATATTTAGTATATGGAAACTTAATAACTTCATTAATAAACAGTTTGTAATGTTCTAGAGGTCAATCCAGTAAAGTTGACACAATTTCTTACCCAAATTTCACCTGAATCCAGCATATCATGTTAAATGCTGAAGCATACTAAATATCCAATTTCCATTGCTACAGACTGGCAGGTTTCAGACAAGGATTGACATTTATGTAATGAATTTTGATCACCTACAAAAAACACATGTAATGTTTGCATTTAATTAGATAATGAAGGAGAAATTACTTTTGGGGGTTTTTTTTGGTTACTGAGGAAATCAAATCAACCAACCATAATTATACTGTTGTAGGAAATGCCAAAATAAATGTTTCAGCCCTTCCCCTCAGTTTAAAAACACACTGAATTGGGAGAGAGGCAGGACACTTTATTAGAATGGCACATCAAACAGAAAAACAAATGAGCTTTCAAAGAAAAAGCCCTTTTGTAATTTTGCATGCTTAGTCATTTATGCTGCTTTTCCAATTCTGGAATCTAATATCCTACAATCATCTTTTGTAGATCCTTACATAATCATGGAGGCAACACCGCTGCCTTTACAATGTAGGACAAATGTAACAAAAGCTCCTCTCTTGCAGCATGAGCTGTAAGACAGCCCGGAACACTCATCGTACTCAGTATTCGTGACAGCTTTAGATGTGTGGATTACATTTTAAGGGATGGGATCATTATTTAATCACAAATTCTGTAAATACATTCTCTAAAATACCTGTTTACGAGAAAAATAATATTACTCAGTTAACCTTCTAATTTTGCTTGTTTAAAAAAAATGTAAAATCTCCACCTTAATGAATGCTTATATTACTCATAGCAACATGAAACTTCATTTGCATAAATGAGGATGGAGCTAAATCAGTCAGGGCAAGACTAAAACTGAAAAACAACTAATTCCCTCACATAATAATTAACTTTAAAAAAAATGTGAGACTTCAGGACTAATTATTCTAACCAACATAAAGAGCAAAGGGTATAGAAAATAGCATTGAAAGATTGAACAGATGCTCTTTTATATTCAGTGTCCTGTAGTTAATAAAATATCTGTTGGGGTTTTAGTTTAGTCCTAGGTTTTTTTTCTGTTAAAGGAACTTTTTCCCGTACGCATGTTGCTAGGGGACAAATGGCTGTACTTAAGGAAGACAAAAGAGCTGCCCATTGGGGGTGGGGTGGGCCTGGCTACTCCTTTGTTTCACCTGGGTGTGGGTTCAGTTCGCTCTCGGTGTCCGGAGAGAGAAGCTGCAGAGAAAAGAGCTGCTGGTTCTTTTTTTCAGCCATTTTTCTTTCTGCTGGAAACAACACTGGGATCCCAAAGCCGCCTTCCCTGCCCTGCTGGAGGCCGAGCTGTGGCCGCCCTGCCCCGCTGCTGCTTCGAGCTTTCGCTGCGTTGTAGCCGTGCTCGCCCTGCCTGCCTGACCTCCGGGGGTTCCCCATTTGGATACATCTCGTCTGTCCTCCAGGATTTGTGCTCGTCCCTGCCGCTCCAGCCCGCCGCTCCAGCCCGCCGTTCCAGCCTGCCGCTCCAGTCTGCTGTTCCCAAGAGTCCGGCCGGACACCAGGGCCAGCCGTCTGGGGTTTGTGAAGCCTTTGTTCCATCCCTTCCCGGGATCCCAGGGCACCAGTGCCGCGTGCTCCCCGAGCTCGCTCCGGAGTGCCCCCTGCAGCCGCGGGGGAACCATCGCACCTGCCCTGCTCACCGGGAGCCGCCAGCGCCCCTGCCGGCTGCGAGCGGAACTGCACCCAAGGGGAAAGGGCCTGACAGCCGAGAAGGCTGGCACTGGGTTTGTGATTGTTTGCTGTTACTGCCATAGTTACTGTTGTTTTGTTCGACTGGTTTTAAAGAACTGTTATTCCTATTTCCCACACCTTTGCCTAAAGGCCCTTGATTTCAAAATTATAATAACTCGGAGGGAAAGGGGTTATATCTGCCATTTCAAGGGAGGCTTCTGCCTTCCTTAGCAGACACCTGTCTTTCAAAACCAAGGCAATATCACATCCATTTTCTTGCAAAGAAAGTTCCAAACTACTACAGGATCTCAGTTTATAGAAGAAACCAAACATTTTTATGGAGCCAATCTGGTGTTTGCTTATCAGGTACTTCCATAGAACCTCTGAATCTTCACCATGCTGCCTTGTAACAAGTCAAACTATACAAGCTGATTCTTACTTACATGTTTGATTTTGGTTATTCACCTGAGTTATTCTCAATGCATTAAGAATGCATTTTATATTGTATCAAACGCGTTCCAGTATTCCAGGACATGATAAAAGAGGAACTAAAATGACTTCACTCTTGCAAATGGTAAGAAAAAGATAACCACACTTCTCATTCTTCCTCTCCTGGGCCAGTTATCTATTTTCTTGTTCATTTAGCCAAGCTGTAGCTTTAAATCTACAATTCCTTCTGATGTCTGATGTGATAAAAGCATAGAGAGCACTCAGGTCTATGGTCTGATAATCCTCCCATCCACTCCAACTACAGACAAAAGGTCTGCAAAACCCTCCAGCCACCAAGCACAGAGAGGCGGCTATATAGGCCTCTCTGCGTACCTAGGACTGGCCTCAGATGTTCACCATTCTGGGCGTCCGAAACCCCTGCAGAGAAAGCTCTCCAGCTTCACTGCCCCTCTCACACAGCTGCCTTGGCCACATTCTCAGGTTTCCTTGAAGGCTATCTGCATATGCCCAAGCCAACTCCTCTAGTTTTTCATGTGGGCCAGCAAGCTAAAATTCCTACCAAAACAGGTATTGCAGGGATAGTTTGTTCATACCTTCAAAGCACATTCCCCATTCCACCAAAATTGTTAATGGGAGCAGAAAAAAATCTTCATCACAGAGAAGACAAGAGAAGTATCAGATTAAATGCTTACCATCTTCCATCCATGGAAGGAAAAAGAAGCCCTGAAGTGCACTGTCCCTACCTAAACCAAAGACAGATCCCAAGCAGGCATGACTTCATGGTGCTCAAGCAAACCAAGTCCAATTCACATTGAAATTACAACTCAGAATAAACCAGAGCCCAGTAAAGGGTTCACAGACTTTCCTGGACAATGTGGAGTATGATGCTCATGGGTATTGGCTGAGGAACTGTCCTTTGAGCTCACACCAACACAAGGAGGACCGGTGAGCACTTGATATGGCCAGCATAAACCTGGTCCTGCAAACAAGCATGGAACTAACCTGCTTTATGCCAGATGTTTCCATACTCTCTTAGGTACCCAACTTGTTTTTAACCAAATTACAACACACCACAGCCTCAACCCACCTCCTAATTCTGCACTGCCGGGTCACCTGTCCTACCCCAAACCAGTACTACCCAATGAAGTAGCTGGGTGTGCAGCCGGAGTAATTTGGACACTGTGTGCAAAGCACCCATTAATGGAAGTGACTTGGTTTCTGTGCCTGCACAAAGGCAGCAGTGCAGCCTTGTGGTCAGAGCATGGTGCCCATCAGTGAGCAAAGGAAGGGTGAACAGGTACTGATACATCACTTCATAGATCATTTCCTAACTTGCAAGGACTTGGGCCAGGCAAGTATTGACCTTGCCTTGATGCTTATCTTTTCCAATGCATTCATGCCTATTTAGGGGTGACTGGTTTCTACAGTAGGACAGGAGCATGGGCTCATGGAGGGGACTGGAGACCTCTGCCACTGTATGACATCTCTCATGAAAGCCTTCTCATTTCTCTGACCCTTTCCCCAGTTAAGCTCATACAGTCTGGTCTCTTCTCACCTACCAGAGAGGAGATTGGAAGAGGGTCCAGGCCAGGCCTGCAACCAGCTACTTGTCAGATCTTAAGTGGGTGTGAGCACCCATGAATTCCCAGCCCCTGTCCCTAGCAGCCTGACTCCACCAGGAGACACGCACTGCTGAGACCATCAGCTGTAACGCAGACAGAGAGGGGGAAAAAAAAGCTATTAAAACCCCAAACAACTGACTTCCTATTGTTCCACTTCTCTTCACAGGCAAACCCTCTGCCAGGTTCTATCTATGCAAAGCAATCTTTCTGAAAGAAATACCTGTCAGTGATGATTAGCAGGATTGCCAAAGAGGGGAATATTATATCCAGAAGCCCAATCCAAGAGTTTCCTATTAAATTTTGTTTAGGAGAGCAGGGGACAAAATCCAAACAGTTTTTTCCAGTAAGCCATCTCAATTAATTGCTTTTCAGAAGTATTCTATATAAAAAACCACAAAACACTAGCAAGGAGAGCTAAATAAAAGCCATGTACACAGTAAATGTACAAAATAACAATGCCCATACCACAGATTTGGATGAGAGGTTTGGAAAAGAGAAACAACTTGGTAATACCTAGTTTTGAGCAAACATATTTCCTATATCACTGTTTAAATAAATAAAAATTTTAAAAGGCAGAGGAAGGCCAAAAATAACACGATCCTGATTGTCATTATGATTAAAGAATGTGGCCCAGCTATTACCAAAGCCACTCCAGGCACCCTGTTCCAAAGAACTAAACCACAGCCAGAGGCTGCTGCTTGGGTACCTTCAGACTGAGACATCTGTGAGTCCCATTAATTAAGAAACCCTTCCACAATGCATGAGTTCATTGTCATTTACTTCAGCTCTTAGTACAGTGAGGATCTTTGCTAAGTTGGTAGCAAAAACATGCACAGAAAAGCCAAGTGATAGGAAAATTGATTCTAGTTAACATTTAATACAAAGAACTCAAATTCCAAGTTGTAGAGCAGCCAGCAACATGGCTGCTCCACATAAAAAATGATTCCTCATAACAGATCCCACCAGGTTTTGATGACATTTAATGGTCCAAGTATTGACTAAATGCTTAGACTGTAAAATCCAGGGGACTCAGCCAAACTGTAGCGAGCGCCAAACACCATTGGTGGTATCTTCATTACTAAGATTTAAATTCTCTTATTTACTGCTCCTGTCCTCTTTCAAGCTTGAAGCTTGTAATAGATTTATTATCTAACTGAGAAATGAGGCTGCTCCCAAGTTTCAAGCAAAGACCTAAAGAAATCTCAACTTTATAAATGATAACCGGGGTATGACTGCTCATCCTCAGCACAGTCTGTAACACTCCCCCAGCACTGTCATGAACATCGACTGCTCTAAGTAGAGCTAGGCAAAAACTGAGTCACAACAAATTTGATCTGGAGCTTGGAAACCACTGTTTTGGAAATTAAGTTAATAATATATAAGAAACAAGCATGGGAAATGGCTTGTTCACTTGTCTTTTAAGCCTGTAATGCCAAATTAACATACTGGGTTACTATGAACTCTTGCAGACAGACACAGAGGACTTGGGCAACATGGAGAAATCATGGGTTCATATTTATTTAAGAAAATAGGTGTCCATCATGTGAATAGTCTATAATTTTCTTTAATGTTTAAGAGATGGTGTTTTTTAAAAAAAAAATTCAAAGTTCTCCTCAGATATTTTATCATAGTTTGGGTCTTATCTACACATGGTTGATACCTTGTGATGTTGCTTCCCTTTCCTCCAACATCTTATTAACAGGCCAATATGACTTCAAGATACTTTCTTATCTAAAGAAGATAAGACAACCTGCCTGATAGATCTGTCTTCCCATACGCACAGTACCCATCACACTGCTCTGGTTTTGTTGTTAGTTCCCTCTTCAAAACAGGAATAAACATTTCACTTGAGACATAAACACTCTGCTAGGCAGTAGCAGCCAAGGACACATGTTGAAGATGCTTTTTCAGTCAGCATCCCAACATCAACACTGGTCACTTATTACCTGTAAAACTAAAGATAGGTCCTGCCTCTGAAATTCTAGATTAGAGACAGTTTTGTCTCTTAGCAGTTCCTGCTGCTTCACAGACCTAAGAAGGTTTGGCAGTGCCGTGCCATGAGGGAAGCAGATAATCTTATAGAATGGAGGAAGAATAAGCATATGCACATGAAGACAAATATATGGAGCAAATGAACAGGACCTCCCAGAGATGTAAGACAGCTTGTACTAATGTCTGCAAGCAGAACCACTTTCATCTCCAAAAGCACAGGACAGGGATGTGGGATAAATGCCATAGGACACTTCAGACATTAGCATGCACTTCTTTGATATCTGAGGTGTTAATGTATTGTCAGGATGCTCTTTCATCCTCCATCCTGGATGATGATTTGTTGGATCTTTCAAAAAACCAAAATATTCAGCATCACACTCACCTCCAGAACACCTACACCATGCCTGTAGCATCCCTCTGCTTTCTGGCTTTAAAGGAACCCAGATGTTTCCCAAAGAGAATGAAAAATTGAGAAACATACACTTCCCACATGACACTTGTTTCAAGCTGGTCTCTGTAACTTGAGGAACTTAAGACCTCCAAATCAGCACTCCCACTCGGGTTTTGGAGATCAGCACGAGCCCAGGGTGTGAGCACAGCTGTTCCTCTAACTGAGCCCAAAACACAGCACTGTTGTCAGCTTTCTCCATCACAGACACAGCAGCAGCTGCTTCACCCCTTCACCATGTCACTAGCCCCTTGGTCCTGTGACAGGAAGTGTCTAGATCTTTCTCACCACCTAGGCTCAAATGGAAAGATGTCCTAGAAGATGTCTGTGGTGGACTATGCCTCAACAGCTGAAAGTGAACTTCTTACTGGGATTTATCACAGATTTTACCAACCACAGTTCCTCTATAGCAACAGTCACAGGCTACTGGGATGCAGGGAATACAACTGATGGAAATTGGGCTTGTGAACACAGTCCCTGCTCTGACAAGGACAAACACTGACTACATCATCTGCAAGGCTGCTCCCTTATGGAAGGGACTAGATAAATGTACTAATGTTCACCAGCAATAATGCAGAAACCTCAAGAGGAGAGGAAACAGTAGAACCCTGTTACAGGTAGCAAAAGAATGAAAGCAAAAACAAGATTTCACTACCGAAGAATAGAAAAAGCCCCTTCTACAGCAGAAAGCCATAAAACAATGGATTTATATTTCTGACTGCTCTATTAGATGTAGTTTACAGACAGCAGAAGGGGCTAGAATGCTTAGGAGATAAATGAAAGCAAATACAAGCAGGTATTCTGCATGCTTCTCATCAGGCAGTTGGTTATT
Organism: Corvus cornix cornix; assembly: GCF_000738735.6. NCBI lineage: Eukaryota > Metazoa > Chordata > Aves > Passeriformes > Corvidae > Corvus > Corvus cornix. The sequence continues at coordinate 34,504,937 of NC_046337.1, forward strand.
CGTGTCTCCTACTTGGCTGCAATCTTTTATTTGGAGAATTGGATTTGAAAGTGTTCACCTTACCTCTTCCTAGAACAGGAATCCTTCCCTCTGCTTTCTAAAAGAACAGTTTTATTCCCTCAAGAAGGATTCTTTCAGTCTGGTGCATAATGCATCAGTTCAAAATATTCAGCCCAGAAATGAGAATGTCATCAGGTTCTCATTCACTGAAAGAGAGTTTTCATGGATCTGGCCCTGGAATCCCTCAAAGAGGTTATTGTACTGCTGAGGTCCTCAGAAATAGGTAACTTGGGGGCTATTTCAGCCAAGCTTCCTCCTTCCAGATTTGAATGTGATTGCTTTCAAATCGCTGCAGACCTGCCAAACCTTGCTCATGTTGAAGCCATTTTTAAGGTAGTTTTGAAAGCACCTCAATGCTGCAGGGAAAGGTGCTTGGTGCTCAAAACCACATCTCCCCAAAACTACCCCAGCAGGACTGCAGCCCTCAGAGAGCAGCAGCTGATGGCAAAAATAGATGATTGCATTCATGGGCTGGGGAAAAAAGTATGAAAAGGCAAGAGGGAAGCAGTTAGAAGTTAGAAATAGCAGTAATGACTGGAGATATCAGGGTATGGAGGTTTCAAGAGGTGCAGAGGGTAAGGGAATGGAGTCAGAGAAGGAGTAGAGTTTGTCTGGCCTGTAAATAAATGGAGATGGAGAGAGCAGCTTACCTGGGAAGGCTGCGCTGGGGGGCACAGTCAGGAAACCGAAGCATGATATTTTGTTAGGAGAAGAAAACAGGAATTACGGTGTTTGGCATTACTGGCAGTGGGATACATAAAGCATTTGATAGTGGGACAGAAGCACAGTCAAATACTGTGCTGAGCACAGCATGAAAAATCCCCCTTTCATTCCCAGGCTACTGCTGGGGGAGGACAGAGAGGTGAGATCTGCTGCCTGTCAGTGAGCTCCCATAACCCAGCACTGCAGCAGTGGGCACTGAAGGAGCCAGGTAGCAGCACAGCAAGCTTGTGGGGTGCATGGGTGCTGCTCTGCTCTGACCCCTCTGGTCAGCTCTCCCACCCCAGTACTGCTCTCCCACTCCTCTGATGGAGAGGTCTGGCAGACCCACCATCACTTTAACTTTGCATCAAAGAAAATGGTTGCCTGGTTCCATCAGCAGCAAATGCTTTCCTGAAAACATACAGGAACCATAGTCACTTTGTAAAAGGTCAGAGCTCACTCGTGATAACCACCCACTGGCTTGGTTTAATTTCCCGTTCAATAGCTCCTTGAATTCAGTATTTCTGTGGTGCTCAGCTCACCACATTGGAGCAGTGTCCTGCCAACTCCTCCAGCCCAAAGGCAGCTGTGACAAGAGCAGGATCCCTAAACCACAGCAGGTTTGTAGCATGGTGGTGGCCTGAGCAGTCAGCAGTCCTCGCCTGACTGTGCAGAGATGCTCCTGCCTCCGACAGTACTGCTGGGTGGCAGCTGGACACCCAGCACCAGCCATCCTGTGGGATCACAGTGAGCTCAGCTGGTGAAACAGGATGCAGTGAGAAAATTGAGGGGTTCCAACAGCTCCTCTGAGGCCACAGTGGTCAGACATCATCAGGGCTGCGCTGGAGTTGACTCAGGTGAAGGAGGCAGCATTTGGCTCAGTTCAGAGACGTTGGGAACAAAACACAGTGGTAGGCTGCACTTTGCTACGCTCCTCACCTGGCCATAAATCTAGAGCCCAGGGACCTGCTGAGGAACCTGTGCTGTAACCTGTACCTTCAGTGCTAACCACTGAGATGAGCATGTTTTCTCCCCTTCAGGTGTGCATGTACCACCACTGGCATAGGAGGTGTCTGGGGAGACCCCAGCCCCCAGCTCCTGCCTGGGGCTCCTCTGGGCACAGATCTTTCCCCAAAGTCTGTGGAGCGGTGGCCTTGTGTGGGAGGGGAGCAACCTGCTTTGGGAGAGAGCAGCTGGAGATGAGCAGAGAGGAGCAGGAGGGAGCCGGCAGCCTGAGGGCTGCCCCTCACTTTGGTGGCTCTTCCTTCTCTGCCAGCAGCCGCTGCCGATGGATCACCGAAGAGTGGTATGGAAACGTTTCCCGTTCATGTGGAACGAGGGCTGTCGCTCCCACACTCGTAAGCGCTCCCCAGAGAGGTGGCGGGGCTGTCACTTGTCACACACACTCTGTGCCCAACAGCAAAACTTTTCCAGCAGCGATGCGGCTGCTAAAGGCAGAGAAAAAAGAGCAAAAGAGCGAAGGGCAAAGCAAAGAGAATCCGAGAACAGTCGGAGGGGAGGCAGGGCTCCCGGGCTGGCTGGGCTGCCCTCCCCGCCCGCTGCCCATTGTCCCCGTGCCGGTGCCGGTCCCCGCGCACTCACCCGCGCCCTCGGCGGTGACGATGGCCTCGGGGGAGATGCAGACCCCGCGGTCGTAGACCGGCAGCTCGTCGCAGGCCAGGCTGTCGGGCCAGGCGTGGCTGTACCGGACCAGGACGGGCTCGCAGCCGGCGCGGGCGCGCTCGCAGACGGACTTGCAGGGCTTGATGGGCTCGTGCTGGAAGTCGATGGTGCAGATGGGCGCGTACATGGCGCAGAGGAAGAAGAGAAGGTCGGGGCTGCAGTTGGTGCCCAGCAGCCCTTCGAACTGCTCCATGGCCAGCACGGCGTTAGCCTGCGTGCTGTGGTGCAGGTGGTTCGGCATCTTGGTCATGTTCCAGGGCAGCGGCTTGCACAGCGGGATGCGCACCGGCTCGCAGGCCGCCCCCCGCCCCGCCGGCGCCCGCCCCAGCACCAGCAGCCCGGCCAGGGCCAGCACCGGCAGCCCCCGCCACATGCCGCCCGCCCCGACGGTAACCGAGGGGCCGAGCGGGCACAGCGCGGCGCGGGGGCGGCTCCGCCCGCCCTGGCTCAGCCCCTCCGCGCTGCCCCCGTCGGGCGCTCACGGGGTCCCGCCTCTCCGCCCCGCAGCCCGGCCCCGAACAAAGGAGAGCCCCGGGCAGGGGAGGGGGAGCTCTGCTTTCTGGGAAGAACGAGAGAGAAATTTGCCTCGTCCTCGCCGGAAAGCAAGCGAGCGCTTAAATTCTCCCCGAAGTAAAAACCTTACTGTGAACATGAAACACGATTTCAGACCAATCTCTCGGAAATACATTCATATATTTTTTAGGAAAGACCTGGGTTTTTTGCACACACTATGCTGGATGCAAATGCTTAAGCAGGAGGTGCACACCAAAAGCACGTCACCTAGACAGTGATGGGTGACCAGTTTTAGAGGAGAGTAATAATGTTGAGAGGCTTAAAAATGAGGGAGATTCGGCTGAGCAGCTGAGGATGTTTTCTTTTCAGAAGGTTAAAAAAAAAAAAATTGAAGACGCCAGATGTTTAAGATACCTTGAAGAGCAGTGGCACAATAAAGGGAGTTCTGACTTGATCTGAAAAAAAGCACCTTGATGTAATCACAGAATCACAGAACAGTTTGAGCTGGAAAGGACCTTAAAGATCATCTAGTTACAACCCCCTGCTATGGACAGGCACATCTTCCACTAGACCAGGATGCACAGAGAAAACAAGCTGACGTTTATTAGCTGAATAAATTCTTTCCAGTTATAAACATACTGAGCAACTGCTCGATCATGCATTTATTATTCCAGTTTCTGCCACTAAATCAAACCTGTGAGTAGAAACACACCTACCACAAGCCACTGCTCAGAAACCAGACCAAAAACGTGAATGGGCTGTGAAAGCAACCATGGATACAAACTCAAAAACACAGGGTCCTAAGCCTGGAAAGGCTTTCTTGCAGTTTTTAATTTTATGACTGCAGATGAAACCTTGATCCTTTAACTCAGCTGCTGATGTCCTGGCTCCAGCAAAGGCACATGCCAAGCAAACAAGGAGTTATAATATGGCCAGTGGAGTAAAGGTACCTTTTATTTGCCTACCTCCACAGGCAGTTGTTAGTTTCAAGGACCAAAGCCTTGTTCCCTGTACTCCTAGAAGAAAATTTGGGCCTCAAAGGGGGGAAGAAATGTTCACACACATGTGCATATGACAGCCTTGGGAGCCATCAGTCAGGCTGCCCCTGACCCTGAGCCTGCATCCAGGCTTGCAAAATAGCCAGGAAGGCAGGCAAAGGGAAGCTTGCTCATTTGCAGGGGGAATTAGAGAGAGAACTGTTTTTACCCATCTTCTCAGCTCTTCAAATTTAGTCATAGCAAAGCCTCAGGCTTGAGTTTTCCCTTGCAGTATGAAAAATTACATGTTAAAAAAGTATGTGGTAATAAAAACCTTATCCAGCTGGTTGGGAACTGAATACATTGGGACCTTACCTGACTGCGGTGAGTGTGAGAGCGGTGCATCCCTGAGAGTCTGAGTCCAGTGAGATGGGCCAGAGCAATGCAAAGTACCCATTAACATGAATGAACTACTTGAACATGAATTTTCTGCTTCAATATGAAATTCTCCCATCTCTGTTTTTATTTCTGAGAATATTTTTTCAGATTGATAATTACACAGAACAGCTTTAAAAACATTTCCTGTGCTTTGCAGGAAAAAAGCATTGATAATACTGAATATTCCTATGCCTGCAGTAAGGCTATGAAGTCCAAAAATTTAATTTTTTAGCCCCAAGTCTACATGATTGACATGAGAGGACCTTGCACTTCTTTATTTAAATAGTAAAATTACTGAAAATTCTTTCAGGACAGCAAATGCTGGCATCCCCATGAGCTCACAAACATTAAAACACATTCCTATGCAATCTGGCTTCACATCTTCCAATGCTGGTGTGAAGATACCTCCCATCCATTCAGCTGGCAGAGCATCACCCACTGCCCTGCTCTGCTGGCAAGCTCCTGGTGCAGCTGGTGCCTGGGAGAGGATCAGCTGCCAGCAGGACTGGGGGCTGCTAGCCCACAGGGCTGTCTGCATTCATTACCTCTTAATGCTTCCAGTATAAATCAGCTTATATGAGGTGGTAAAAATTCACCTCTGGCTGGAACTAGGCAATCTGATTGCTGACCTGAAACATTGCTATTTTAACCAAACATTTACACCCCCGTGTCTGCCAAGTTATTTTCTGTAATACAGAAGCACTATGGCCAGTCTTGACACCTTTTTAAACACATGAGCAGTCTGGTAAAGCAGAAAAAGAGACAGTGAGGGAGGGCTGTGGTTTCATGCTATCAAAATGTGGCCACAGTGCTTTGCCCTGCATGTGGAGTTACATATGCAGGAAAATAAAATGGCTGGTTGGCGAACTACCAAGCTACTCTCTGTCTTCACGTGCAGTTGCAGCACAACACCAAAACTGCTAATTGGAACTATAATAGGTTTACATACTGAAAATGGTGACTAGGGAGTTTGCATGTTAGCTGAGAAAGCATGTGCTGTGGTATCTGATATTTTCCACCAGTCTCAAAATAAAAAGTAGCTTTTACTCTGGGTGCTATCATAGTGCTGTCAGGAATGTCACCCCCTTTTCTCCCACCACTTTCTTAAGATTTATGAAGGAAACAAAATCTCTTTCTACAGCTTCCATCAATGCGGGCAGTGCTAAAACTCTGGGGGTGGGTTGTGACAACAATCAAATCCCTTATCTTGGACAACTCCAAAAGGGCTTAGTCAAACTATGGTATCATCATTCTATCAGCTCGATGTCATGCATGACCAGCAAGAATTTCTTAACCAAAGTATGCCCAGGCAGCAGACTGAGATCAGCACTGCATGCCTGTGAATTTTGTGGTAGACTTTGGGGGGTTGGTACAGACCTATAAATTTAAAGAGTAATAATACAGCCCATAGTATCACACAAAGTCATTTCCTAGAATAAACAAGGACTCAGTGGGGTTGAGGCCTAAGGCAGGGATTTGCCTCTAGAGTAGCTCATACAAAAATTACAGAAAAAAGGGGTTGTTTATTAGTAGTAGTAGTAGTATTATTAATCCCCACAAGAACTACTGTAACCCACAACAGTGCGTCCAACTTACTCATCCATAATGCCATTTAAAAAAACCAAGTTAGTTGCCTTGGAGTGCCATGAGGATGGACTTCAGCAGGAGGTGGCAGGATAACCCTCACAGCTCTGGGCATGGCCAACCAACATTATTTGGGGATACAGAAACAGAGCAAAATGAGGAGGGCTGCAGAGAAGATGAAAAGGGATTGTGGACTTTGTTGTTGCACCCTTCCCCAAAAGGAAACTAAGTAAGGAACAGCTTCCAGATGCCTGGCATTAATTTATTTCTGTGTTGTTTTTCCTTTACATAGTATCTATTCTTCCCCCCCACCCCCCACTGCCTGCCCCCCTTTGTTCTTCTCTTGCAGGAGGCAGATAAACAGCAACAGGCTTAAGAAGCAAGAGCTGGTTTTCTGAGATGCTTGGATGTCCAGCTCCATTGTTAGAACTGTCCATTAGGAAAACTTCATGGCTTAAAATAAAAAAATACATGTATTTAAAATTTAGGCTGGAACAACTACGTTACTGAATAGAAATATAGAAATATGACCTCATTAAAAAATAAAACTGGAATCTGAAGCCTTCTTTGCAACAGTAAGAAACACATATGGGTTTGGTCAAGATGAACACGTTGCAGTCAAGGCAGTCCCAAGTGTATTTGTTAGCATCAGTTCTATCCTGAAGTGTTATAGTCTCCCTTTAGAGATAAGAAACATCCCCATATACACACCCCAGCATCTTACCTCTATAAGCAGGGGGTGCTTATAGGCCAGGGGAGGTATAGGGAGGATGAAAGACCAGATCAAAACAGGTCCCACCTATTCTGGCTTGGGGCAGAGTTCAGCAGATCAACAAATCTGTATTTACATTTCTAAGAGAAGAGGAACTAAGTATATACTGTGGATGCATTTAATTCCATAGTCTGCAAGTGGTTGAGACATGAGTATGTGTCTAAAACAAACTAGTACTGACAGGACAAGAGGGAATGGCTTCAAACTGAAAGATATTGGAAGAAATTCTTGGCTGTGAGGGGATGAGGTCCTGGCACAGGTTGCCCAGAGAAGCTGTGGCTGCCCTATCCCTGGAAGTGTCCAAGGCCAGGTTGCACAGGGCTTGGAGCAACCTGGTCTAGTGGAAGGTGTCTCTGCCCATGGCAGGGGGGGTGAAATGAGATGATATTTAAGGTCCCTTCCAACCCAAGCCATTCTATAATTCTATGAATTTCAGAAAGGGAAAATCTGAGATCAGGAAAAGATGCAGAACAAGGGTGTTATTTTTCCTCGTCTAACAACTGCTCTGAAGATGCAGGGGCCTGTGTGCAGGCACATTTGTATTTTAGATACCATAAACCTCATTAGCACTGGAGTGAACAGCCTGCATTAGGCTGTAAGCTCTACATGACATTATAATAAGTCATCTCTCCACTTTCAGTTTGTATGTTCTGCCAGACCCTTCAGAACAGTGACCTGTGGTAGTGTTCAGAGAAGATGCAAGCTCACTCTGTGCTTGGGGAGCTTCCCATCATCCCACTGGTTTAGGCTGCCCAAGGACCCCATGGACTGCTGTTTATAAACCAGGACTGTTCTTTATGGTCTGGTCCTGCCCATTCCAACTGAAAAAAGGTGACCGTATCTATTCAGAATGTTCCCAAGAATAAAACTAGCTGAGAAAAACACTTCTTTAGAATGGGTTTTTGTTCTCCTGTTCTCTTTCTTTGGCAATCTCAGGATTACACGTGACTTAATTTGCTTATATACACTGCCTTAGAAAAACAACCACAAAACCACAAACCAAAAACAGCCAAGAAACTCACTGAAAACCAAACCCTAAAATACTTCTTACATGCCTGTTACTAAAACTATAAAATCATTGACTTACAGAGTCATAAAAATGGGATTTATTGTATATTTCCTGTTTCAGCCAGGATCTTGTTACAGCTCCCTCAGGTAGATAAGACACAGGGGAATATTAACTTATTTTAATAATCTTTTAGGCTTCTCCATGGATGGTGTGGAAGTAGCAAAGAAGAAAAGGTTCTTTTAATGCAGTCTTTCAGACTGCAATATTTGGGGCTGTTTTTATTAGACAGCTCATTATTAACTATCCCTTGCTCTTGGGGTCTGCATGCCTTCTAGATTTTTTTCCTAGTAATATTTACTCAAATTGCCAGTGTTCCTGAATTTGCAGCAAAACCCCTCTATTTGCCCAGTGTTTTGCATCCATGTTATGGGTAAAATTAGTAGTATGACTAGGAAAATATGCTGCTTTATCTTTAAACACCAAGAAGCCTAACTGACATGCATTTCAAAGACAGAATTATGCCAATTCTGTATTACAGGCTTTCAATTTATCCACAGAGACACATATGCACATAACTCTCCCATAGCAGTCTTATTTTGCAGGGTGATTTTGTTTGCTGCTTAGGACTTTTCCCAGATTTTTGTGGCCATGTCAGAGTTTACAGCTTCTGAATACTGAAATTTGCTACCTGCAGTGCTGATTTTCCACCTGGCCATTGGAACTTGGATTAGTGTTTCTGTGGGAAAACACTGCCAGATTTATTGTGAGTTGTATGTCCTTCTCAAAGCACTCAGCCATGCTGAAGGGACTTACAGCAGAAGACAGAAAGCTGGACCTCCTGATGTGTCTTAGCAACCTTCCCCCAAATCCTCGCAGATCATTTTCATTGTAAAATATTGTGCAGATGTGAGCCAAGAAATTCTGGTGGAACAGAAATGCTCCTGTTCCTTGTGTAGCTGAATTACAATGTCAACAGCTTTCCTGACCACTTGGTTTAGCACACATCAAGAGTGCAGTCACTTAAAGCAAGGGATGCAACTGCCATTATTTCTTTGGGAGAGCACATCTTAAATTCAGAGGCAATAAAGCACAGTTAGTTGGTCAGTACCTGAACTCCGGGACTTCAAACTGGGAAAACATTTGCATGTGTTTCAGAGCAAAGTAACTCCATTTTCACTCAATTCCACTGTTCCTCATCAGTCTGTATTAATATAACAATTCCCCAGGGCAAAGATGAACAACAATCTACAGTCACTTAACAGTACTGATTGACATGTAATTAGTGTCTTGAAGGCAGTTGTTGCTCCACTGGTTGTCCTGCTGCTGCCTGGGAGGGGACACAAAGGAGGATGCTTGGCTGCTTTGCTTCCCAGCATACAGTTTTTTTCTTTTTTTTTGGTTTAAACTCCTGCTCAAGTGTTTATGACTGTGAGACAGCCTCTGTGGTAGCATTATGTGCAGACATTCGATTTCAATATGCATTAAATTTGTTACTCTAATGTGGCAAATTGCTATACCCAATAGCAACTGGGTCAATTACAATGACCACGCAGATAATGAAAAATACATCCTTCTCTCCCACTGTGGACCACGACAGAGAAACAATTGCATCCACTGAACTCTCTCCAAGTTATAATTGCTTCCAGATGGAGCGTTTAAGACAAAAAAACCCAAACCCGCAGAGCTCTATAATACTCTACACATTACACAGCATTTCTAGCCTGGCCCCTGCAGAAGTAACTTGAGAGGCCTAGCTTAAAGGCCATAACCACTCAGAATTTAATTTCATTAAACCATAAATTTACTATTTCAGATTTACAGTCTCTCTGGTTGCATGGCCTGAGCCTGCCTCTGCTGCTGCTTACCCAGATTTATTAGCAGTGCTCAGCAGTATTAAGTACCAAATCACACCCATGCCTGAAAATAAGCCCCACACAAACAGCTGTGTTTTGCAGTACCAGCCTAATATCACCAGGTGCTGAAACTCAGACTCACCGCTCATTTCAGTGGGAGCTGATTTGGTTTGATGCACCAAGGATTAAGTAATACCTATAAATAGAGGCCAGCCCAGTTTCTGTGTATTTTTACTCATGTTTTTAGCCATTACCAGCGGGATCACAAAGGGCAACCTCAGCAAATTTGGGAGAAGAAGCATCACCTGTCCTGAGAGCTTTTAACACGCTTGCAGAGCCATACAAACAGCAGATGCTCCAGCATGCTGAAAACTATGAAATCTAGCCCTGTAAAAAAAAATTTCATGTTAAAAAGCTAACCCACACACAGAGAAGTTTTTAATTCTCCCAGATTAAGGTTCCCAGTTGCCTTACCTGTATGCCTCAATTGCCCCATGCTCTGTCAGACCTTTGCACAGCTGATAGTGCTTTTCATATGCGTAGCTCCTGAGTGATTATTTTTAACTTCACAACTGAGTTTCTCTCATCCCATCTCTGATTTACTGAAAAGCTTTAAAACTGGGGAGAGTTGCTGAGGCTGCAGCTGCTGCTGTGACTTTGTCGGGGTGTTCCATGTTTTGCCACTTTATTTTTACTTCTGTGAGAGATAACAATGAAGGTAGAAAATACAAAGATACCCCAAAATTAAGGAAGAGCTGCTGGTCACAATATTTCAGTGTGAAGCCATTATACATTAACATAATCTACAGCCTAGTCTAAAATAAGTGCCCAGTCTCTAGAAAATCTTATTTTTCTGCAGAAGCCTTTCCTTGCCCACCAGATCTTTTAGCCCTTTGCAGCAGTCCACAGCATTCACCATGTCTAATGATTTACAGTCCCTTCAAAGTATGCACCAGGCTATACTGAAGCCCTACCCCATCCAAAACAGTGAGTTGAGGGATATTTTGGGAACTCTGGGACTTCCAGTTCTTTATCCCACACACACTTTAGTTGTGGTAGAATAAAAATCAAAGCCGGCAAATTATTACTATGCTTACTTTTCTCCAATTATATCCTGATGATATTAAGAATTTTTTTAAAAAAGTAAATAATAGGGTGACAGTGTTGAGAACTAAATGTTTTAAAGTTGCTTTAGTTCTCTACTCAACAAACTTCCATAGCTCAACTAATACCAAGGGGAAAAGCTAGTGGCATTTTTCTATGAATTATTTATAGGTTTTAAGTGTGGCCATTCTGCTGTCCCTCCCTTAGTATAAAACTAACCTTCCAACAAGCTTTTCTCAGGGTAGGGTGTGTTGTTTAGATTTTTTTGTCCCCACCTTTATAGACTGTTCTTACAACAACGCTGCTTTTTCCCCCTCCCTGAAGGGCTCCACAGGCTTACTAAAATTGGAAACACAAATCCTGTCTTAGCAACGTAGCTCATATGGATACACACAAATATTTACCAGTTTAACTGGTCAGGAATAAACTTGATCAACGTTTTGTGACTTAGAAAAGCTTGTGTATTTCACCTGCTCACTAAGGACTAATGAAATACCCAATGAGCCCATCCTCTGTTTGCAGGGCTGTCAGTCACCAAGCTGGAATAATTAGAATGTGAGCTTAGAAAAGGCCATTTTCCAGTACCATGGGACATTTTAATTGAGAGCTTTCCTTAGGAAGAAGGCAGCAGGGCTTTTATCTGCTTTGCATCTCAGCTCCAATACTTCTGCAAACTACCCTCACAGCTCCATCCCACTTGGTTCAAGCAGGATAATTTTAAAATGGCCCTCAGATGTCATCACTGCTTTTAATTTCCCTCTCCTCTGCACACTAAGGTCACTGAGACCTTAATAGCATGTACATCTAGAAGCTGGGACCCAGGCACCTCAGTGTTATGCCATAGGCTGTGTCCTTAAATTGCAGTTCTTTGTCTCCATCTCCTACCTGCAAAATTACAATATTGATATGCAATTACTCTTTTGCTGCTTGCATCTTCTGCTAGTAACTGGGATTTTGAGTTCTGATGTGATGTTGGTTTTAAATGCTCCAGCACCCTCCTCGAAAGGCATGTGATACCTATGGCAACTGTGCTAAGTGTCATCTCGGCCAACAAAATCCACAACACAATGTTCACTTCTACCATTTGGAGAGAGATTTGAAACAAATGAACTCTGATCCCAACACCCCTTAGCAAAAGACTGTGACCACCTTCAACCAGTGCCTGCGGAACCATGGATTAGCCAGAAAACAGTTAGTATTATATGATAAAATTAAAATTTATTGTAACTTCCTTGTTGCTAGTTTTTGAGTTTTTACTAGAAAAAAGTTCATGTGTTTTCTTAGCACTCGAACAAAAATTGTTATGGAAACAGTGGTGCAATTGTTCCCCTAATAAAGTTACCTCTAAAGCAAGCGCCATAGGGTCAGCTCATTTTCTTGGCCCTTTGAAGTGATTTGTTATCTAAAATAAGAAATGGCTGAGATGAACTCTTTCACTTACCTGATCTCACTGTAACACTCAACATCATTCCTGACATCTTCCAGTTTAGACATACATGGAACTAAATCCAAACAGTACATACCACCTTTAGTGTTTCATAACAAGCAGGCATGAGAGAGATGGTCCTATCCAGTTCTGCTGACTCGGTCTTAGCAAACACAAGTTCATGGTAAGATGCCTCAAAGTTTTACACTTTAAAGGATCCTTTATTTACAAACAGTCCTAAGGCTGGATAAGTTTGCTTCATGTGCAGTATGGAATAAAGAGGATACAGCAGCTGAAATTTTTAAGTGCAATTCTGAAGTCTGTGAGATACAATATAGATTTGATCCACAAAATGTCAAATTACTTCAGAGTCACAAAATGAAATCAGAGACACTGAACAATGTCTTTTCCAACTTCTCTGATGGCTATGTGATAAGCACTTTCCCGTCTTACCTCCCTTTTCTTTTCAGGCCTCTTCTGTATAACCATAATTAGCATAATCTTAGTTTACAATGCATTTGTTGTGATAGTTCTCTTTCCTTTGTGTGACTATGCAAGGAATGGTTTCACTGTTGCTGAGATTGTGTCCTTGCTATTGTTAAAATGATAGTTGAATTTGTATTAAGAAGTAATACTGCTTTTGCCAAACACAAGACTTCCATTCTCTGCACTGGCTGCCCATCGAGATTCCCTCAAATCCAGCCAGATTCAAAAGCTAATGACAAGGGCAGAGAGAGCAAGAAGAGTTTGCACGTAACCTGTGATATGGTCTTTCCCATATCCTGGTTGCCACATGAGTGAGTACTGACAAGATAGCAAAGCATGTGGTTAGTGAAAAATGAACTGGATTCATGAGCACTGGGGTTTAAAACAGCTCTAATAGCTTTGCAGCTTGCATCTCTCTTCACACAGGTGTCAGTGTAATTTTTATTGCTTACCTTCACTTTTTGTGAGAAGGCACTTCATAAGATTACTAAGATCATGAGCAGGGCAACAACCTTAAAGTCTACACGAGAAATTACTCAAAATACCCTTACTTCATGCAAAGCTCAATAGAGGCTTTTCATTCTGAATTTAATACTCACAGTTTCTCTTCCTGAATTGTGTAAGACACATTGACACTATATCCAGTGAACAGGTCATTTTGACCCAGGAGTGCTAGAAAAAGCATGACTAATAGCAAATGAATATGGTTTTGGACACAGGTCAGGGGGACATTTTGATTTTGTTATGAGTTAGTACAAATATTTACAGACTTTGTAACATGACAAATAGCAAAAGCATACAAGGAGTGGTCAATTAAAGTAAAAATGTTTTGTCACTTCAAGGGAAGATTTAGCTTTACCATTAAAATAATTTTAAAATTGTACTTACAGAAGAATACAGGTAGAAATTCAGTATTTTTGAAAATTGGTTATTTGACAACACTGAAAACCATTCTTGTCCATGAAACCAAATCATTTATGTGTGTAGCTTCCACTTCAATTACCTTGCTCTGGACAGCCAGCTGTGTCCATGTTTCAGGGCTAACCACCAGGACTGAAATGGAAGCAATTCCCTGCATTCTTCCAGTCCTTAATTTATCAGCCCCATTTAGTAGTGAATACAACTGCAATAAATTACTTCTGCTGAATCCAAAATGCACTATGGTTTTAAAGGATGCTTGAATTTGGATGTGAGACCAATTTGAAGTCCATGTCTAAAAAATCTCTTTCACTGATTGAACAGGATGACTTGCTACACGTAAACCCCTAGCTGTGAGTTTCATTCAGCTTGAAGGAGTCATTCACAAAAAAAAAAAAAAAAAAATTACAGCATTAGTTCAGACATACCCGAACTTTAAGAATTTATAAGTTACTAGTACGTAACTGAGGGTTCACTTTTAGTATGAGTCACAATGCTGAATCCCAGGACAAGGGAAGCTTTTGGAAAAAATACAGTTTAGAGGCCAAGCATATTTACTTATGGTCCGAAATTCTTGAATCTGGAATGAATAAGCTCTGAAGTCAGTGAAAGCCCATGACGACCTGCTAAAGAAGACTTGTATCTTTCCTCAAATCACTGGCCTCGTTCCAACATTTGCTGGGGAAAATGCCTTTCTCCAGTGCAACAAAAGTGGCACAGTCCAAGTGTTACCAATTCCTTTTCCTATATAGAAAACAAATTGCTACAGCAAAAAAAGGTTTAGGAGTAGCCCTTGCTTTCAATGGTAATCTTTTGTCCTGGCACACAGGTCTTTTAAACTATAAAAATAGTTCTCTGGGCAGCAACGGGATGGACATTCTTCTTCTGCACTGTTTCTCAGATGAGGCAAAACCCTCCCCTGTGAACTAGACATTTGATCCAAACTGGCTCCATATGGGGCCAGCTCAGCCCAGCCATCTGCGCTTCGTGCTCCAGGAATTACAAACACATCTGGAAATGCACAAAAGGCCACCTGAGATGTCTTGATATACAGTAGCCAGAGCCGAACTTACTAAGTTGTGACAAAGTGTTGCAGGCTCCAGAGGAAAAATTCTTTCTCTATGTTCCTTCCCAACAAACTTGGTTCACCAGGCTTTTGATAGTTTGTGTAGTGCATGGACACAGGTTGCCTCGAGGACTAGGCCTGATGTGCTCTGCCTTCCATGAGCAGGCTGAACCCTAAATAGTTCTGTGGTAGCTCAGCTGAAACCAGGAACAACAGAAACGCAGCAAGACAAAGCAAAGAAACCCTTCCAGCCTTGCCCAAACCCAATCAACACATGGATGATGAGTCCACATGATTCTTCTCCAACTTTCCCCTTCTGTGGTTTGTTCTGAGCTTGCCCAAGCTCTTGCAGGAAGTAGTTAAAAAGCAGTAGTGTAGTTAAAAAGGTATCACCTCAGGGATTTGTGTGCTAGACACCACATGTAAGGGCTCCCACAGAAACTACCAAGTCTAAAAGGTTCATGTCTAAATCTAATCCAACTGTGTCAGAACCAGCTTCTTGCAGAGATACTGCACTCATTACCTATTTGTCAGTGATTACCTATTTTCTAGGTTTGGTTCACTAACACCACAGACAGTGGAAATCTAGGATCTGAGGCAAATGGACACATACAATTGTTTTGTATTTAAAAATATTAAAGACACAAAATAGGTTATTTCTTAAACTGGAGTTTTTCAAGAATCCATCCTGAAAATAGGCATTGTTTTCCCACAAAAGGCTACATCATAATCAAAATCTTAACTGAAATCAGAACATTTGAATGTATTAGATAATAAATATTACAGAGTAGAACTCTTATGTCTTGCATTCAACCTAATTACTTTATGAACAAACTTCTTCAGTATGGTACTAACTTATCAATTTAAAAACACTCCCACAGTTATAACATAAATTGCACAATTAGGAAAAATATAGATGTACTGTCTTACTTCCTTAGGACAATTTATTCCAATACTTTTTTCCTCTGGACAGAGGAAGCTATTGTAACTGAGCACACAACAGCTCTTTCATAATAGAAAAAGTTACCAGCATGCACAGAAGTTGCACCAAGAACAGGGGCTCTATACAATGTCCAGAGCCTGTTGAGGAACACACAGCTTTTATACATCGGGGATTACAGGGCACAACCATCTGGTCAGCTTTCAGGCTAAATGAGCCCATGCTATCCTGCAAGGCCAATTTGCATGACTGATAAAAGAGGGACTATTATACATCTTTCTCCGTCATGCCTGATGTTATGGTTTTAGCAACATTCGCCTGTTCTAGGATTATTTCAAGTTTCATACTTTAACAATACACTTATTTCTATGGGTACAACTGGGATCACTACATGCTATATAAATGCTTTTCTTGCTTTATTATGAAAAAATAAGATTTAAAGGATAATGGCACTAAACTGACACTTTTAACATTGCTTTTAATTCCTTCTTCCAACTTTTTACAAGATTCACTATTGCAAAAGCCAAAAGTTGAAGGATTAAAAGAAGTCTTCACATAAAAGCTCTAAGGATTGATATTTAATGAACTGTGAGATTTAAATCAATGCACAACAGCACAGTTAAACCTTAAAATACTAGGATAACATTTATATTAAAAATAATTCACCTACAGATAATACAGTCTAGTGTTTATTGTATGTTATGGGAGGTACACTTGAATTTCAAAAATTTAAAACATATAAAAAGTGGTTAAGGGCTAACATTTTATCAACATGTGATAAATGTGTAAGAATGTTTATTATACAGCAGGGTACAATGGTAGTGTTAATGCCAACAGGGCACCACAGAAGTTAGTTTAAAAAAATTTCCACTATGCTTTATACAAACACCACCACTTGCAGTTGTTTAAGAGTATTGGGAGAGGATTGCTGTCTGTAGGATAAGCAGTCCTACAACATTTTTAATGTTAGATAGTGTCATAGTATGTAGATCAGTGAACGCTTCAAAATAAAACTAGAAATGCTGCAATTACTTCACAGAAATGCACATCCAATATTTGTTTTCAATAAGAATAGGTACAAGTTTATAACTCTCCCTATATGAAATAATTTACACACAGATGAAAACTACTCTATCTAAAATAATCACTACATACATTTTTCTTCTGGGAAATAAACAAGCAATTTTTGTTTTGCATGATCAATATCAAAAAACATATAGCAGAAGTAGTATTTTTAAAACACAACTGATGCTCTGAAGTTAAAAAAAAAAAGAAAGGAACGAGAAAAAAATTTTTCAATGAATGATGAATGTGCAACCTAAAATCAACCAAGCTTATATTGTAGTACAACCATATTAAGAAACCACTGTTTAGGAATACAACTTTATGGAAAAAGTTTATAATTCACAAAACTGTTTGTCAGGCCATAAAGTAAAATAGCTCCACAGTTTACGGATTAAACTGAGGCCACACAGATGCGTGCTATGTCTTATCTCCAGTAAGCAGATACTTAGGCAGAAGATGTAACACTTTGTTTGTAGACAGCATGGTATGCATTTCTCAGCAAGACGTAAGGAAAACAAGACTCCAAGAGATCCATTGTCAGGAATGGAGACTCCTGCACAATCTGAAAAATACCAGAAACACAAGGTTTTGCAGAGCATCTTCTACTGCATGCTACTGATAATCTATTTCACGTAGATCCTTCCGGCCTGCATCACACCACCACTCACATATTTCACAGCAAAAATAAATTGCACCAAGTTTATAGTAGTATTTCTCCCCTACATTTAAACACACTGCTTCTCAAAGCAAGTATTTCGCTTTCCTATATAAATAGTCATCTTCCAAAAGATACTGAATACTGAGAGGAAATCCTCTGAGCAGAGAGGATTTTCTCCTACACACTCTGAACACTGCTTCTTAAATGTGACATTTCGTTTCAATATTGTATGTACCAAGTGAACAGTGAAAATTATCTGAAAGCGTGATACAATGTTCTAAGCAATAAAAAGATGATGGCAAAAATGTGTGCGTGCTGGGGGAATGAAAAAAAATACTGACATTAGAATGCCAGGAAGAACAAAATAAAAAATTATTTCCACTGGTTTGTGAGCTACAACACTCAAGGTGAGACCCAAAAATCCTTGGCTGAACGATGCAGTGTGGAGCCTATTCCTTAAGTCAGTAGCACAAATAAAACACACAAATGCTCACCATGTCTAGTAGTAGGTAAACAGATTCTCGGTTTCTTGTAGTAGTTTTGTCTGTCTCCTGGCCAATCTTCAGTAGACTAGACGATGCAAGCTACATAAAATGAGCATTTCAAAGGAATAAATAAAGCATTGATGAGCTGCTGCTATTTTGTTACACAAAGCCAATGGACTCTGTATTGTACTAATAATGACAAAGGAAAGCAAGTAATCCTGAGCACACAAACCACTGGGCTTTAGTCTCAATGTGCCATATTGGCTTATTCCTAGTAGTGTTTAATAAATGACATATGCTATTTTAATATAAAAAATGAATTAATTTATTACAGAGAACTTTTTGTTGTAATCATTGGTTGACAATTTATAAAGTCTCCTGAAATCAGTGACAGAACTCCCAGGGGATCAAGATCTCACTTCTCTGTCCTTCCCAATATACATTTCAACTTACTGCATTTTTGTAAGGTTTAAAGTGATTGAAATTTTTATCACTTGAAATTTTACCCATTTTGTAACAGAAGAAGTTTTACTTCCTAAGCTATGTTTTTAATTGAAGAAATGTCATCCGAACTGCAAATTAAAAATATTTTATCAATATACCTTCCGTACACACTCACTTCATGGTTACCAAACCATGCATGGATAAAAAATATTCATAGTAGCTGTAGTTACAGCTGGCATCTGTATGATAGACGGTTGTGTAAACCGGTGGTGTGATTAAATATGGAGTAGAGACTAGACAAGGTAAAGTCTTGTTAGTCTCTAAAAAGGGAGGAAATTATGCCTATTGATTTTTGTCTGGTTTTCTTCTATGTATTCTCTGTATTTTTATACATACATTTGGAGCTCTTTAGCCCATTGTATTAGTGCCTAGTTTTCCCAGTACTTTTCCATGCCTTTTCCCTAGGCAGAAAGCCAACACATATTCCAGAGCTCCAAGCCCCAGGGGGTACAAGGCCCCTGTGCTATCGTGATTCTTCCTGGCTACCAAGGTTGAGAACAACTCTTTGAGATACATTTTTATAAACAAAGTACAGCTAGTACCAAGGGGGGGGGGGGCTCTGGAGAAGGGGCCTGACGGGGGGGGAAGGTGGGGAGGGGAATTGCATCATCACTTGTCCTCTTAATTGGTGCTTTTTGTCAATCATGCTAATTTGCTAAACTTATAATAACTGTATTCACCCCATGTGGGTGGGCTTTTGTGGACATTCTTCCATAACTGTCCCTGGGGCTCCAATAAAGATCCACTTTTATATTACCTCCCATACTAATATTATCTCGAGTATGTTGTTTCATTTCTAGGTTGAAAAAGGCATCACCATAAGCAACCCTAGAAACTTCTAAGATGCACTTAGGTATTTACAAGCTCAGGATCACAGAATACAGTAAAATGCTTAATTTGTAGATGTCTTGATACACCGTGTTTTCATGCCTAACAGAAATTTGAAAAAAAACCCCTTCCAACTTTCAGATGTACAATCATCATTTAGGCCCTCACATCAAGCAATGGCAACATGCCTAAACCATGTTTACCAGAAAAGGATTTTAAATTAAAATACTAACTTCAAAAATCTAACTCAACACTCCTCTTGAAAAAACTGTCATGAATCAATTTTTAATATGAAATCAATATGCATACTTCAAAAGATACATAGTACACACTCATCAGCATTAAAGAACCTCCTAAGTTCCTTTCATATTTAATTAGCTTGGACAGGAAAGCAGATCATCTTCAGCAGCAATTTTTTTCTCAAGAGAAATGTTTTTCTTTCAGACTAACAGTAAGTGTTAAAATAGAAAGATTAACAAAATATCTGAACCATCAAGTCATAGTCTGTGCAGTAAAAGCAGTGGTTGGAAAGCAGTCTGTAACACTGAAAGAATGCAAACCTCATACCAAAAGTGTTTTTATCATATGAAACTATACTGGCTTCCTTCACTTGTCAAATGTATGCAACTTGATACAACCATTTCTCTTTCATGTTTTACAGCCAACAGTTGCATTAGACAAGGTCAATGGCCATAGGGTTTTTTCTGTTTTACAAAATGCAATGAATTTCCACAAGTGAAAGATTCTTTTAAGGAAAAAAAAAAAAAAAAGAAAAATTGTTTATGTGAACTTCTAGTCACACAAAGTTACCTAAAATAAAGAGGGAGGGGCTTTTTCTCCACACATTTTAATGCCAAACAGAAAAATCAAAATTCACTCAAAATCAACAGTAATTTTTAATAATTAAAGTGATGCTGCTGTTTTAGCCTTTAGTTTCCTTCAAGTACTGGCTAATTAAGAGCCATTTAAAAAATTTTATTTCTACGCAAGCAGCACACCAAAATGTACTTAAAACACATCATCATGACCTAAAGACTTCTGATTTTTTTTCTAAGCATCACTAAAGATTACAAGTAGCTTTCATCATCAATCTCCTCTGAGGCATAAAAAATTTCATCTTCCCAACTAGCCCTGTAACATGCTGCTACCTGGCTGTTTAAGAAGGGCAGGCATGTCAAAAGGTACAACACAAAAGCCACTCTGAAGTTTATTTTACTTTTTCAAAGAAAGTAACTAGCTAAAGTATCTACCACATCATGGGAAAAAGTCAGCTAGACAGAATTTTGATTTTATATGCACTGCAATTTTTTTTATTCCAGTCACAGGCCACACAACATGAGAAATGGTATGTGCTAAAATACTAGAGATTATACTGAAAAAAGTTATGACACTTGCACCGATTTACTCCTCTAACTTTCCAACCTCCCACAAAAGTGTCTATAAAGAACTACTGCAAAGTTTAATCTATGTCTGGACTTGTATATAGAAGCATATAGAAAATACGCTTCTCTCTTGTGCATCAAAAGCAGATTTCTATGAAATCAATTGCATTGCATCCCGAATCAACACTACATCTTAAAAAGTAGCAATAAAGTTATACATACAGCCAAAAATTCTTTAAGACGGTCTTCAATGCTTCCCTTGTGGATGGTAAATAAAGCCGCAGCAATCTGATTGATAGCTTTTGCCAAGCAATGAATGTTGTTGCAATGCCCTAAACAAAAACATACTCAAATCACCTCAGCACCATGTTGGAAAAGACAGTATTCTTTGGAAAATATCACCAAAGATTAAAGACACTTGTGACAATGAAAGAACAACTTTTAGCATCTTACACAATGGGAGTAAGGTACTCTTCCACACTGAACTTGCTATCAGGAAAGCCACCAGAAGTACAGATGTCCCTTCCAAATCCTAATGATCACAACAACCTGAGAAAGATACTTTTAGAAATAATGGATATATTGGATAATGGGATATATATAGTCTACAAAACTTCAGAGTGTTAACACTTGACTAGGCCAAAAAGACTAGATTTTCACAAGTCAATTGACCATTTCTTTCCCTCTGTCTAAATGAACATCTCATGCTTACACAGTAATCCTCAAAGAGATCTAGAGCTGCTCAAGAACAAAGGTGTTCCATTTCTGATTTTCATATGTAACATCTTGCCCAAAATTCACCCAGGCTTCAGAGCCCTAGAAGGTGGTTAAATGACACCAGTTTTCAAAGGGAGAACTGCTCCTCAGTAAGCCTGATATTTCTTCCAGACAAACTAAGTTAAATATACCACTTTACAACAAAATTAATATACATTTGGGCAAGTATCTTGGGCAAGTGTGAGCACATGAAAAGGTCTTTGAAGGAGTTAACAAGTACTCAAGTATGCAAACACGCTGATTCTTAACTTATTTTTTGACCATAGTTGAGAACTGAGCTCATCTTTTCATTCAGCCATTTATCATAACTCCAAGTTCATGCTTGAATAGTGAGGTCAGCTGGACCCCATCACTCCACATGAGAAAAATCCATTTTTTCTCCATGCATATCCCTGTTGTTACTTAAAATTAATTTTAGCTGTCATTTTTTTCCCAGTTTACTCACTATCATACCTCTCTGCAGCTCTTCACTCCTCTAATACCCTCAACAACTTCGCATGATATATAAATTTTCTCACCTCACTCTTCAGGCCCCCCATCCAGGTGGTCTGTGAATATGCTGACTAGTCGGTCCTAGTGAAGATCCCTGTGGATCTCCATCAGCAGGGCCCCCAGATTTGATACTCCAACTTTGTCTCCTATTTTTACATGAATATCAGTCAAGAAAATCTGTTCTGCTTAATTCTGATTCAAATTTGAATTTGTCTCTGAAGAGGCTCGTTTTATTCAAGTGACTTCATTTTTATGTCTCAGGCTGTAGAAAAAGCATCAACAAGGGAATTCAGCAAAGGAACTGCTGTCTTCCAACTGCTTTCAAGTATTTAGAAAAGAACTATGGCTCTTGCAGACTTGCAGGTTCTATTCTATCCTCTAGTTGACAAATTAGACCTCTAGCCTGGTATTTGACTAGCAGTTCAGATTCTGTACTGGAAACAAAAGTAAAGGTCTGTTAGACTTTGATCTGGAACTAGTGTAAGAAACAGACTTGATCTTGAAGTAGGCAGAGGGAATGCAGACATTGCTACAGCTGTCCAAGCACTGTCTGTATTTGGGAGATATGTCTTGCCAGACTAGAAAGCTGAAACTCCTTAAAATCTGTGACTTGTTGATGGATTAATTCAGGATTTGTCTAGGGAATTTACTTCATAAAGCAGAATTTATTAAGTTCACATTCTGGAAATACCATTTATATTAAGTGTTTCAAGCCAGATGTTCTACAATAAGGGCAGAACACAAGAAAAAGCAGTATTATGCAAGGAAGGCAGGAATGACAAGGTCTATTCTGTTTGTTCAGTTATTTTTGAGGAGCAAACATATTTTATGTATACCTTTTGCTAGATTTTCTCTCAATAAAAGAGCCCACTCAGTAAAGAATTATGTAATACATAGGCCATGTCTCACAGAACCAGTAGCAATTCCCAATATGGGCTTATTTGAGCTCAAGATGTAACTTCTCTCCAGTCACAGTTTCATGTCATCTATTAACCGTACTTTAAGGACTCACTTTGAAACAAGGCTTTGCCTGACTTCATCAGAAGAGTTATTTAATGTAAATGAAACGACATAAACTGGAACATTTAAGCTACATGATATAAAACAGGCAGAAAATAATTATCTGTTGTTTCAGCCTGCTAAAAACAATGACTAAGAGGGTCTCAGGAAGAGATGAAGTTTGAGGAAGGCAAACCCACCTGAGCTCTAACCTGCTGGAGAACCTCTAGCTAGCCTGACATATTCTTAGCAATTAATCTGAAGAGGGGTAAATGTGAAAATATGATCACCAGTAAAACTTTCAGTACTGCCCCCCGGCAAGCCATACAGATTTTGAGACTCTACAGATGGTAAGATCCTTTGAAGGAGAAAATGGTAGCAGGAAGTGCTTCCAGAGGATTTCTTCTACAAAACTGTAACTAGGTAATTTTTAAGAGATGTGATCTTACATACACATAAACAAGTTCATTTGGACTGAGTAAAGACAGTCAACCTGACTGTCGTCAAACAAGGAAGTTTCTACCCGTGCCCCTCACCAATCACATTAGATATTCCCTGCTCTTGCCTATATTCCAAGATTTTTATTCAAGCATCATGACTTGGAAAAAGCTTGCAAAGAGCAATAGAAATACTATGAGAGCACAAATAACAGGAAACAACTCTGTAAGTTACAGATTGTTATCCCCATTCATGAGAAAAAGCTTTTACCTTGAAAATTCTTAACTTTTCAAATCAATATTCAAGTTCTACTCATACATCAGATTTATATAACATTTTTCACAACTGGAGAAGTCTACACTATCTGTTTTAAAATGAAACTAGAGTAAACAGATCCCTAATCATTCAAAACTGAAGAAAAGACTGATTAATCCCATGTAAAACAACAGTCCTGGGTCTCTAAAAAACGTGATTTGCATACTACATTGAGTGATACATAAAGCTTTCAAAATTTTTGGTATTTTCCTGGTACTTAAAATTTTCAAAAGCCAGTTTACACTTAATTTGTGTGTTACAATTTTGAGCAGATTAAAAATAATGCAACTTTAAAAACTAGTTAGAGAAAACATGCATCCCACTGAATGGAAGCAGTATAAACACGGTCTTTTATGTGAGTCATGTTATACATTACAAAGGAAATAGCTTCAACAGCCAAAAGGTGACTTTTGTATGTATTGGAACAGCACTGTCTTTTTTCAACTTAAAAAGAGAAAGAAAACTTCTGTGGATTACCTGCAAAGAATTTTATTGAGGCAAAGATTATTTTTTTAAAATAAGGAAGTTGAACTATTGTGTAGGAAAGAATTCTGTTCACCACTTACACCTTCCGGATTCTGTTTTCAAAACTCTATGCTTGCCAATATGAACAACATATTAAATAAAGACACCTTGTATGACTGGCCCAAGGCCAATGTAAAGATTACTAAAATATTAATACTTACGAGAATATATTATATTAGATAATAAGTGTCACACTAATTAATGCAGAACGTGTGCTCCAACACTTACGTTAGGACAAGACTGCCCCCTGCAGTGTCTGAACTTTTCTGAAAATTGCAAGTACCAAACTAATTTTTCATAGAAAGTTCTCTCAGATAAGAGTTAAGTAAATGCTTTTTACAGTACTTTCAGAAGAACTTGCCTGAATTAAGGCTAATTTTTAAATCTGCTCACTATAAAATGTAATTAAATATTAAAGGTGAATGTATTCAAGACACTACAAGAACTATTGTGAAGACAGCATTCCCAGCAAATACTGAGGTGACTACATTACCTTCGATGGCGGGGCTATACTGAGACATCACACTACTAGCCAAAGTTGGCAAGGAGACAGCCACGAAGACCATTAGAAGGCAAGCAATTTTATATTCTTCTTCTGGACTAATGTTTTCTAAAAACAAAAATAATAAAGTTCTTTAATTACAGAAGTAATCTTGAAATATTTCCTTTTAGTTGCAGGTAGATTAGAATGTAAAATGTTTGACCAAATTGAAATATAAAGCAAAATCCAACAAAGTCAGTGTCTTTATTGTGAAAGGAGGAATATTAATTTCAGTCTTGCCTAAAGACACAGAGTAGGGCTGCAAAATGTCCAGTCTGTTATCTAGGAGAATAAAAATGAGCCGCTGCCATGCTATTACTTCTAATGATTTAGTTACTAAGTCTTTAATATGATGAGCAGACTAGTAAACCTTTCATGCTGGTATATAAATCCAGTTATTGCTCTAAGGTAAGAAGAGCTTCTCTTGCACTCTCCCTTTGGCAAGTGAGCAGAAGGTGATGGTGTACTCATGTCAATTCACAGTAAAACCTTGTGCCTACAAAAATAGCAGCATCATCACACATTAGCCTAAGATTAGTTGACAAAAAAGGCAACAGTTGGTGACATACAGAATTTCTCTCTATGAAAACTGAATAAAAGCAAAATATTTCAAAATCCAAAGCTAACAATCAAAATACAAGATCATAAACCATTATGAGAATATACAGAAATTCTGTCTTGTTTACCTAGCTTAAACATTTCATAGTACCACAATGAAAATAATCTATTTAAAATGCCATTTCAGATATCAGATACCTTACAAAGATATACTTCTGTATACTATACATATAATGTAGACAGAACAAATGCACTTTGGGTTGCTTTTTTTTAAGTGCACAAAGAAATTGTGCTTGGGACTTAAATTCAAATATTGAAATGCCCCTCTGTATTTTCCCCTCTCAAAATAACTACTATTGAAGCAAGAAAAAACAACTTAGGTAGCATTTAAAATATTCATGGTCTCATTCTAACATTAACTATCCACGACACACAGAGGGGGAAAAAAGTAATGGAATGCTCAGTAAGGAAGATAGGAAAAAAAGCTGAAGACCATCAAAAAACACTTAGGAGTCATTCATGTCTTTGAACATGCCAGAGTAAACAAAACTGAAAAGCTTAGACAGCAGTGCCTTAAAGCAATGGAGAGGAAGCATGATATATGCTAATTCTCTAACGTTTATTTTACTATGTTTTCCCTTGTAAACTTCAAGTTAACAATTGTAGGACACACTGGTAACAAAATATTGTGAAATTCATGAGCTGCATTTAGCTCTTAATGCTTACTTAGGTGACAGATTCATCACACATCTGTGCAACAGAACGGATCAAGTTGTTCACAAGACACTCGTATTGTCACTGTTCTTAAATTACAGCAGTGGTCACCATTAAATTCCTTCAACATCTACCTGTTACCGTTTTCTAGGTCAGCATGTCCATTCATACATATTTGAAAAGATTCTCAAGCTAACACCAATAAACAGCAGGCACAAGTAATTCATCCTCTTGTGCCATTTATGAAGTTTATTGAAGGAATACAAAGGAGTCAAGATACACAAGTTTCCTCCCAGCACTTTTAAACACTTCTATTCTTTTTTTAACATTTATGTTTTGAAACTGGAATGTCTTACCTGATTTTTGGGAAGACAGTGCTACGACCAAGGCAGGATCAATCTCACAAGGCAGTCCAGCAGCTGATGATAGTTCATATACATTCATTGCCACCTGAGGACCAGAAGAAAGACAACACTGAATACTTCCATGTAAAGATGATGAAGCACAGTTTTTGGGGTCATGTTTAAAATGAGTTTGAGGCACTAAGGAATTTCAGAGATTTGGCAAACATTAGACAGAGACTGCAGGTTTTGTTTGCTTCTAACCTCCAATGAACAGCTGCGTCTGTACTTCGGGCTCCAGATGGTAATTTTGTTGTGTCAAGTCAAACAAAACTCATATACTTTCCTACATTACCTCCAAAGCAACACCCTGACTTCCAATTAGCTGTTTCTACATCTTTCTTTAATGTTCAAAAGAAACTAACGTATTTTCTCTACCACATCTAAAGTATCAGCTAACATCTACAAACACAGCATTTTTAACCAAGAGCCAAAAGTCACAATCTGGTGAAAGAGAGTAATGCAGAAATCTTACAAGATGCAAATGTTACACAGATTCAGAGTTCATTGACTCCAGGCCCCAAAAATTACAGTTTAAGTGGCCACAGCACTTTGAGGAACTAAGAACATCTTAAAATGTATTCCATTTCCCAGCCCATCCCAGGATGTCTGTTTTGTTACCATTAACAAGCATTCAACACTGTTGTTTTCTCTTTCCATTTACTATTTCAACAAAGTTTCTGAAACCACAGTTCAGACGACTCTCTGCAAAAGCAGGTCTACACCAAATACAAATGAATACAGGAAACACTAGTGATGTCTTACTGACATTAGTATTCGAGAAGCATTACACTTTTCCCATAAATTTTCATGTACAGTTGAGCAGTTCCATGTAGTGAATACTGTGCAGACTATCCTTGTGTGCTCCAGCCCGGCTACCTGAGGGCAAGCTTTGGTATGAAAAGCATACAATGCTGTTTGTACAGTCCTACATGAAAAGAATTACAGGGCATGCTTTACAGCCAACAGGCTCAAAAGAATCATAGAATCCCAGAATGGTTTGCGTTAGAAGGAACCTTAAAGCCCATCCCATTCCACCCCCTGCCATGGGCAGGGACACCTTCCACTATCCCACGTTGCTCCAAGCCCCATCCAACCTGGCCTTGAACACTTCAGGGATGAGGCAGCCACAGCTTCTCTGTGCAGCCTTTGCCAGGGCCTCACCACCCTCACAGTCACGATTTTTTTCCTAATATCTAATCTTAAACTACTCTCTGTCATCTTAAAGCCATTCCCCCTTGTCCTGTCAGTACATGTACAGTGGAACAAATGTAAGCCTGTTTCTAAAAGCCTGTATAGACAGCTCAAGAATTTAATATTAAAAATATCCAAATAAAAGGAGAACAAAATCCCATTTTGACTGTCACCCCAAATCATAAGTTTTGGGAATAGTAAAATAAAAGTAACATTTCATAACAAGTATTCATTTCATCAACAGCTTTAAGACTATTTATATTTTGCTTGGTAAATTCAGTACATAAGAAATTACTGTTATTATGTCCTAAAATATGCCCAATTGGGCAACTGTTCCAATCCACTGTACTAAACCTTATAAAGATCTTGATGTGCTTTTCAAAAAAAAAAAAAAAAAAGTTGCCTTATTGTCCCAAAAGAAGACACTGTTACCTACAGTTGCTCAGCTGGGCCAAGAGAAAGCTCACACAACGAGCTGCTAATTGTCCACAGGGCTTAATTGTTAGCAGGCTCTAAGAACAGTTCTGGCCCTTCCAACAAGGTGTTTCCAAGACAAAGCTCTGGCAGAGAGTTGTGGGGGAGTACATGTCAAGAGTTTCCAGTACTCTCAACAGGCACTATGGACAAGATTACCCAGGTCTGGCTCGTCCATGCACAGTCCTCCAACATTATCCAGACAAGCTGTGAACTCTCCAACAAGTCTACATGGCATCACGTCACACCATAAGACACGACATCTATGGTTGGTATCATGTGTACACCAGCATGGTGGAGTACACCCACAGCAGTTAGAATTTATCTCAGACACTTATAACTAAAAAAACCACACACCAATGCACAAAATAGGTATATTTAAGAATCACAGCAGAACTACAGCAGAGACAGAGAAGGCCAACAGCCAAATATTATGTGAAGCAGAAGGCAACTAGGTAATGCCATGTGGCAAGAGCCAGACAGCAGCCCTCAGCAGGGTTTTATTTTGCAGTAGATAGCATTTCTTCTTCCATGCAATTATTCCAGTGACTGTAAATTACTCTGCTGACTTCCAGAAAAGAAGCAGCAGTTACCACACTTTCTCGCATCTGCTGCTACGAATGAATTCAGTAATGTCTTTGGAGGTCCACTAAACTGTTTCAATCAAATGATCTGTTACCATCAGCTTAAAAATGTTAAGGGTAAAATACTGTCTTCAATGATTACTGTTGCAGCCTTTATCCCATCCTACTTTTTAGCACTTCCTTGATACCAGTAGGTGAAAGATGCTTTCTGAAAAGATCAAGCAAAGTAAGCACTGAACTTCCCATCTCATCTCTTCCGGATGCTGATTCCTCAAGTTCAATAATGTATTGAACATGATGCTCTGGAGATCAATCATTTTCTCCACAACTACATTAGGAATTTTAGAAAGGCTTTTCTTGAGAGGTACAAAGGCAACTTGCATCATTTTGATATAATTTTTATCATGAGCTTGTACATTTGAAGTTAATTTTCCATAGCATTTCCACAGAATTCCTCTGTTGTGGTATGAATTTCAGTATTTTCTGGGACATCTAATGTGCTGAGGCCTGAGTAGCAGGCCTCGGCCAGAGCTGACTTACAAAATAAATCCTGGGCACTGTGTGAACACCATCAGTATTATTTAGCTAAAAATAGATGACAAAGATGCACATGCTAGCTCTGTATAACCTTGTCTAGTTATCTGCAAGAAATGTATCATTTTAAGAAACTTTCCCAACTGACATGAATAGAGGCTTGTTTGTAGGGTATTTTAGGGGAAAACCCTCCCAGCTGAGGCTTGGGCTCTGGCCAAACCGTGGCCCCTGCTGGCTGGGACGTGTGCCATCAGATCCAGGAGTTTTTGTGCTAAAAATATCATCAAGTCACTTTGACTTGCTGATTTGGGCCTATAAAAGCTGCACTAACTTTTGGGGCGAATTTGGAGACCTCACCTACGGGTGGAGGCACCGCATAGGATTTTCCCAGCTGCTGGGAAGAGTTCACCAGGTCCTCGCTGCGAAACAGGGCTCCTCAGCTCCTCAGCTCCACAAACGTGGACTCTGGGTGATGGTAAAGTATTTAGGCAATTGGTGATGTATCTTTCTCAATCACTATCCTTTCTCTCGTATTGCAATAATTAGGTACATTACCTTGCTTATTTTTGCTTGTTGCTAAAGCCGAGTGCATAGTTTTATTGAATGTATCATTTTACTTCTGTGTTGCCTTTATATTCATAGTAAAATAAGACCATTCTTTCCATTGGTGTCTGTATTCTTTAAATTGCCCCATCAATTGGCAGAACAACATCAGACATTCACGACTGGTTTATCAGCATTGCAAGTTTCAAAGAGCATGTGATTATATTTTGGAATGAAATAGTATACACGTAAAATTTCAATAATTTTAACTGAAAATGATCCAGAATATAACTACTGAACTGCGTTTTCTGACATCATGAAGCCCACAATGATAGACTCTGAACTTTTAAAAGGAGGAGGATGTTTCTTATTTGATGAATTTTCATACACACAGAACTTAGTTACTTTCCTCAAGAGCTAACAGCAAAATGTGAACTTCAAGTTCAGGGACAACAACAACATATTCTGGCCCTTAAAAACCATACTTTGCTCAAGAGCAGATTTCTAGAAGTTGTTTCTGGAAAAGTTAAAGAGATGTATGTGGATACAAAAATGCTGCTAGCAAGGATTTTCTTGCTATTTTCTAAGCCCATGAGAGACTTTTCTCTCTCACAGAAGAGGTAGCAGCGTTATGTAAACAACCAAATACCTGCAGCCTTGAAAAGTCTTGTTTATAGTACAGTAGAAAAATATTTTGACAATGGATGTTTTAGGATTTTAGCCAATCACCCCAAGGGGTGGCTGATCCTTTGTCCAATTAGATTATGAAGAAAAAAGTCTATAAAAGAGTTTGTAAAATAATTAAATAAATCAATCTTGCTGCACAATTCCTGTCTGCTGGATCTTCTCCTCCCTACGGCTGAGGGACATGGTAATATACCTTAGGGCTCTATTTTTTTTTAATAGATGTACATTGTATATCCCACTGCACATTCTCTACAAATCAAACTGCTGCAATACCATTAAGCAGCTGAAATCCTTCACAGACTCCAAGTTGCAATAAGAAATTAAAACCCTGCTAGACGTCAGCTACTGTGCCTATGTGTTCAGAAGCCATGTGATGTGCCAACAAGGGTTTTTGGATGGAAACATACTGTCATTTAGAACCTTACTTAAGCTGCTAACTTTTTTTTCTCAAGCATTTCATACAGTGGGTTCACAAAAATTTTCAATTTAAGGTCAAAATCAGACTTGTCGCTATTACATGCACAGAGCTCCAACCACATACAGAGAGTCCTTGAAATATTTAGTTTTACCAGTTGTACTGCTCACAGCATGAAGCAGCTCAGCATTCTTCTGCTTGTCATGTTTTAACACTTGATAAATCTTGTTCTTAAGTCTATGAAGTTCTTAAATGTGATCACAGGCATATAGAGATTTGTGCTTATCCTAGCAGTTGGTTGAGATTTTTTTCCCCAGAACATTAGGAGGCTGCAGATCCACAATTACTAAGCTCTTAAGGGGGGGAAAAAAAAAAAAAAAGGCGTTCTTTTTGTCTGGATGTTCAACACTAAGCATGAAAGCCTTGCTGCTTACATATTTTTGGTAAACTCCAAAACGACACTATCACCCCTTCAGTCAAACATTACCTTCATGTCAGTCTCTCTTGGAATGTGATCTTTGAAGTCCTCAATGGAACTTACAAGGAAAGGAATGTGGTAGGATAAGACCTAAGAGACACAAACACATACAAAATGAGAAAAATTACTTCCCATGTTAATCATCAGTTAGACACTACCATTACTTTACTGGGCTTATTTTTTATTTAAATGGGTTTTTATTTTACGCATTTGTATTGCTTTGTAGATTTAAGACATTAAAACCTAGTAAATGTTTTCAATAAAGAAGTGAAATAAAAGCCTTTAAAATGAGTAAACACAGAAAACATGATCTAAACAAAATTTGATGTTTTAATATAACAGTTCCCTGAATAGTACTCAAAAAATAGATTCCCTCACCCCAAGTTGCAATCTGAAGTTCAGTTACAACTGAGTATTGCCATTTTACCCACATGTTGTCAACCTTTTAAGAGGTAGCATTCCTGAACAGTGACGCTTTAAATATTCTATCATTCCATTTAGTTAAATACAATGAAAATGATTCAGAACATATTCAGTTCTTTCTTACATCTCTAAGAGCTTCCTGTGCCAATGACCGAAAAGACAAGATAACACCAATAATTGTCATTCTCTTCAAAACACTGTCAACAGCTGAAAAGAGAACAATGAACAAAGTGCCGATGTTTATTGTCAATGTGATTGTTGAAGCTCAATTCTTCAAATAAGAGAAACAAAGTATTTAACAAAATATTGAAAACAGCAAGGTACTGAAACAATGGCATTCCTTAGAAGAGCCAAAATAACCAGTGCTAAAGCAGGTTTTTATAGCTGAATCCACAATGGGATTTTCAGTAGAAGACTATCACAGTTACCACTTCCTGGAATGAAACCTAGTATACAGTACTGGATGCTAGCGCTGGTTCTGTGCTTTCCTGAGTCCAAAAATGTCTCTTTATTGTAATTATTTTTTGTTTCACATTCTACAGCTATGTACCAGGCTTCCAGATTACTGCTGCTACAGCTACGTATTATCATCCCTGAAATGATGCTTAAGACTCACCACTAATATACTGCCTGTGCACTACATAACACTGAAATCTCACTTTGTACATGAGAAGACCGGAAAAGTTTAAAATGATCCATCAGTTTACATGAGCTCACATACATTTTGCTGCTTATGGATACTCAATACAGAGAAATTAATTTTTCTCATTTTCTTTACAAAGGCAGATATAAAAAATAACTGTATCTTTAGTAGGATCTTGTTAGTTACTCACATGATAATCTTTTAAAGAGTGCTGCCATCTGGTCTGGCTTGTCAAAGCTGGTCCTCATTTGTGTTAGAACTTCAACATTCTCCACCACAAGTTTCTATAAAGAAGCAAGGATTCATGTCAGCTATAGATTTCAGCATGTTAACTGGATAAATGCCTGATTTAGGACATTTCAACTTGGCAGAAAAGCAACCAACCCTATGGAATACAGATGTTCTTAATGTGTTCTTAATGGGACGACTATCAATATTATCATCAGTCACTACTATACACAAAAGTTCTGAATCAAAAAGCAGAGGATTAGATACCTCTTAGAACACGATTTTTGTACTGAGCAATGTGTACCACATCTTAAAGCAAAGGAATGTAACTCAGTAAAATCAGACAATAGGTCCCTGTGCCACTCAGCTGTTTAGAAGAAAAGTATACATATTGCAATAAAAATGTAAATTCACAAAGTAATCAATTCTTTTGGATTGCTGCTTTCACTAATTATGCTGAAATTTAATGCTGGTAAAATTGAAAAATGGAATCAAGAGTGGAAGTCAGATTAAGCCCTGATGCAGTTTACTTGAAATTTTCTTCCACTATAATATAAATAAAAGCAAAGACATACCTTCAAGTCCCAACACCATAGCCTGAAACAGTTAAACTCAAGTGCAGTAGTTTTCATGTCAGTTTGGGCAAAGGAAAGAAAATGTGTCTGTTTCTAATTTTTAACAGCTCTCATACATGCAACTTGTACCATTAGAGTAAATGTAACAACTTTCCCAAAATCATTCTCCAAATATGTATCAGTTTAAATTTAAATTACAGAGATTGCATAATCACATCTCTAAAATGTCAGATCCAAATTTCCTGTGAGCTGAGGAACTTCAGCTGTGCTAAGCTGTATTTTTAAACTCTCTTCAAGCAAAAAATAGGTAGTTTATTCTTATAAAAATATTTTTGCAGTCTGAGTGCTAAGTATCCTATTTCAGAAAGGGAGAAGTGATTCTCTCTTAGATAGAGGACAATCAACAGCTAAGAAAATGTAGATCTCTTAATGTTCTTCTAACATTGAAGAAAGTATTTCCTTCTATTTAAAGAAAACTTCAATTAATATTTTATATTAATAAATATAAATATACTAAATGATATCAAGGTAAAAAAGAACTGAAGGATGGAGGGAGAAACCAAGATATTTTGGATTGGGGCTGGTCTTCCAAAGTGATTATCAATAGTTTTATTTTTCAAGTAGGTACATTCCAATCCATCTTAATTACCAGAGGCAGCAGCAGGAAAAATTAATATTCATCAAACATGTAGGCTACTCTAAGCTTGGAACATGTTTATATATATATATATATATATATCATAAAACCTAAGAGACATACTTGCAGGAACCTACTGCTAAGGATCCACGAAGATCTAACCTTTGACAGTTTTGCTAGCTGCTTTAATAGTTTTATTTTACTTCACTTCAACCCACACTGAGAACAGGGCGAAACATAGCATCTGGCAAGCAGGCAGATTAATTTTAAGAGTAAATATTCCTGTGACCACAGGAGGAGAAAAAACCAATACAATCTATAATGCTGCTATGAAATCAATGGTGGTCTGTGTTTACTCCCACTTTGTAGTAAGTAGCCTGTGCAAAGCAGATCTGTCCAACAACTACACTGTATCATGATCGTACTATTCCCATAAGATCAAGTCTATCCATAATCCACCTACTGTCCTTACTTTCTCATTTTTAGTGAAAAGCAAGGAAAGAAGTATAGAAAATGCAGCAAACTAACCAAGAATCTTTAAGGTCACTTCTCTCCTGAAACCTAAGCTTTTTATATATTTTTCATACATTTGTAGTTTTGTAGATTGCTAATGCATGGTTGTAGATCCAGTACTTTTCCTACCCTTTTCCCCTAGATTTTAGAACAAATAAGCTAACATTGTAATACATTCCTGAAAGTACTGTTTAGTCTTATTGTCAGGAAGAGGGCCTACAAGAACAACATTTTGTTTTCCAACCAGAATCTGAGAAGTCATAACAAGAAGTGGGGCAAAGAAGCCCTTGGATCAACTCCAAGGGGCTGACCCAGAGGTGGGTTACTGGGGCAACCAAATCTCCTACCGGATGTACCTGTTAGATATCCCAATTAATTAACCTTATAAAATTGTAGAAATCCGGTGGTGAGTGTGCCCATCACCACTGGGACACCTGTAAGCTTCCAATAAAGGTCTGCTTTTCACTTTACTATTCTAACACTCTTGCAAGGGTTTTTTCTCTTTTGATTATAGGCAACACTTCCAACCCAAACTGTTCAACGACTATGAGTAGAGTGCACATATGCATGCACATGATGTACTTCTATGCTGAAAAGCCAAAGCAAGACTGGTTTGCACTGAAATGGACCATTTTAAACTAACTGATGTATCAGAACTTGGCATTTTACTTTAAATCCCTCAAAGCTCTCCAGAATGCAAGTCTGAAGGCAATAGCCCATGCATATTGTTACTCAGTCAAGTTTTCAACTTTCCAAAGGATAACCAGCATATCAATTTAAGATTTAAAAGGAGTAGGCTGGAATACAGTTCAAATAGTGACTTAAATGAGGCAATCTTCCCCTTCTTGCCCCAGTCTTAAACTTCAGATACAAAACTGACACCTGGTCCCACTTTGCAGGAAGCAAAGTAAGCATGTTGAACCCTACTTGTAATAAATTCCCTGTGCTCTCCTTTTGCTGCTTTCTTCTCCCAAACACAGATGCTTCTCAGTGCTCTCTTGCTAAGCCAACTATCTCAGCCAAAGAGATGAACATTTTATTACTTTGTTTTTTCCTCCCAATATGTAGTCAGGCACATGTGGATCTACATTATGCTCTGCTTACCCTCAGAAGTATCAGAAAACAATGGATTTCAGACACAATTTAAGGTTGCTTTAAAAAAATACATCTACAGTATAAACTGTGCTGATTTTGAGGAAATATGATGACCCGTCAGGAAGTGCACAAACAGTACAGCAACAAACACTTGCTGAAGGCCTTTGTGCTTAACTTGAAACATGACAGATGCCATTTTGTGCATAGCAAGGAGTTACAGAATTTAACTTTAAAACCACACCATTCTCACCTGGAAAGCCTTATGCTCTAACTCAAGAATTGGAATAGGCATAAGGAATCAATTACCCTGGCAGGCTGGGCACTCAGGTCAGGATTGCTGCATGCTCTTAAGCCAGCTTGGAAAGCATAAGCAACCCCTCTTCTAAAGCTGTGAGAGTGAATAAAAGGCTTCAAACCTTTTTATCACACATCTCAGCCTTTCAGCAGCACTGCAATTCAAGTGTTTACAAAGAAAACAAGATCCTTGAAAGTGTAACACAGGATATATTAAAACCACACACTTCTAAAGGTCTGGTATGCTGACAATAAATTGTTATTGAATAAAAAAAGGAACTTCCTTAGATCTCTTAGGTATTCATGTACTTTTTCATGCATGCATGAATAGTTACAAAATACAGCATGCATGAATAGTTACAAAAAATTCCTTAGTTTAATCAGTGGTTAAATAAACTGAAAATTACGAGATGTTACAACAACTTGGAATTAAATTTGGAAATGACACTAAAAGAACAAGTCATATGAAAAAAAAAATCTAGGTCAATTAGTGATATTTTAATAGTATGACTACTTGGAGAAAGTAGTATATATTATTACATTTATTAAAACCTCTTTCCAGAAAGAGTTGCACAGGTACCAAGTGGTTCCCCTGACACTGTTTGCTGTTTTGAATATACATGAAACTAATTTCTTTGACATGTCCCCATTTCCAAATTTTTTCATTGCATCAACTTTATTATTTGTCTGTGTTGCTGTAGATGTGAGGTTTATTTATCAGAACACAGACTTTTATAATAAATTGTTACTGCTGAGCCAGAGGGAAAGATATATGTAAAAATGAGGAAAACTAACAAAGAAAAAAGGACCTGAAGCCTTTCATCCATGCAAACTAAACAATAGATGCATACACACATCATTAAGAAATAAGTCCTTACAGAGTACTAAGATAGATTTGAGATTTTCCTGCAACATTTGGAGAGTCAACAGTCTTGGGTAAGGGCTTCACGAACACCTGGAAATCTTGAGAAACATTTCTCTTCCCACTGATGATAAAGAGACTTGACTTCTAACTTACGGTATCTAACACAGAAATGAACAGTCTGCATAAAGTCCTGAACATTCAGCTGTCGAAGAATGTGGGATACACACATACTGGCTGTGCAAACTTATTACAAAAGAACAGTAAAATTCTCAACTTCATAGGTTTGATGCAGTTATTTTAAAAAGATGGCATGCAGAAACATAGGTATTAAATATGCTAAAGGAAGCTTAACCAGAAAACTACTGCCTTCCCACCCACCAGTTTCCAAGGTTACCTTAAGCTCAGCAACCTGCGAAGAGATGTGCCACATCAGACTTTCACTTAAGAACTTCATGCCATATGGTCCCAGAAGTTCAGAAAGGGCTCTCATTTCTGAGAAATAAAAGAAACTGTTATACTTCAAACATTCCGTCTTCATTTATTTGCAGCCCATCATGTCTCTAGCGTGGTGTTTTAAGTGCAAAAATATTTTATCCCTAAGTGTAACTTTAAAGACAAGAATTTGTATGGTAGTAGAATTGAAGCAGTAGTCACCAACACATAATATACCCATTTCTTTAGCTTAAATGCAACGCTACTTTGACCAAAAATAGGAAAAGTGAGGCAAGAGGCAGCATGAATGAAAAGTACTTAAAATACTACTGAAGGCTAACAAATGTTAACTCTAAGACTTAGCTGTTATTTCAGTAACATTTGCTCTGAGAGTTACTGTTATTCCAGTAACTCAAGCAATACAATAACTGTCCTTCACAAATATTGAGTAGAAATATCAAAGTTTACCTGATATGTCAGAGTATTCCTCAGCATTAAATGTCAATTCATTTTCTGTAGGCAAATTCACAAATGCCTTCATGGCTGGGAAATAGGCTATGTGACCATTGCTGACTTGCCGTAGCAAAGTTTCCAAATACCTTATCAGAAAGGGGAAAAGTTTTAGATGAAAAGGCACATGTTCATGGATACTCTATATAGATGAAGTATAGTTGTGTGACAAGGGACAGCAAGGCTCATAGACTGAAGCTTTATTTTCATAGTTCAACTGATGCCTGCATTTTACTCTGTATCTTGTCCCTATAAAAAGTGTCAGAAGTTTGCCAACAGGCAAACTTTAAACTGCTTTTAACAGGTATAGAGAGAAGTAAACATGTGATGTTGGAAACTTAGCAAATAACTCCACTTCTCCAATTCCAGATTTTTCATTAAACAGCAGTAACAAAAAATCTCTAAAAAATTTGTAACAAGCATTCATATAATTACTTACCAATTTGTGTACAGACTGGTAATGGTTGGCTCACCATGACTATCTAAATGCTGGGTTTGCTGAAGCAGAACATTGTTGAACACTCGTGTAATGTCGATCTGTACATAGTTTTCTATTGACTGGAGGACTGTCATATAGGCTCTTACACTGGTCAACAGCTCTGAAGGCTTTGCAATCTCCTGTGTTGCTTGATTGTACATAGTCATTCCAACAATTGACCTTTTAGAAACAAAAGGATTAGAAACAAATAAATTCATTTTTTAGTAAAAATTCAACAAAGAAGGAACTCTAAAGATGATTTCATATCCACGGAAATTCATAGAATCATAGAATGGCCTGGGTTGGCTTAAAGACCAGCTAGTTCTACACCTACCCCCCGCCCCCCGCCATGGGCAGGGACACCTTCCACTAGACCAGGTTGCTCAAGAACCCCATCCAACCTGGCCTGAAATACTTTCAAGCATGGAAAATATTCATTTTACTTGAATACTTCTCAAATCTGCAACTACAAAACTCTAATCAATACACATACTACATTGTCACTTTTAAAAACTCTTTTAGGTTCCAAAGACAGCTGTATCAGTGGTTCCAGCAAAAATTTCATGAGACTAAGAGTACTCACCAAGTACTTTTCAAAGAAAGCTTTTTTCCCCCTATCTCTCTCTCTCTCTCTCTCTCTCTATCTATCTATATATATATATATGAGTGATCCACACTGTGCAAGGCTTATGTAACAAATATTTTGGAAAATAAATTAATGTTGACATCTTTTAAAATGAAGAACTTCTGGGAAACGCAAGAGCAATCATGTATTGAAGTATTCAAAGCATATTAACTCAAAAAATTATTTCACCAAAGCTGCTGTTATAATTTTAGTTTGAAATATCTTTAAAAAAACCAAACAGCTATAGTGTAGTATGAATTGAAAAATATATCCAATTTATACATTAAGTAAATAAATAGAAATCCTATTAATGAAAAATACATCTCCCTTTAGCTAACACAGTGGTTTCTATCTTTAATCAAGGAGTCAAGAAATTGCAGGACATACTTTAATTTGTTCAAATTCTCACTATAAATAAAACCAGGCTTCTAATAACAGATGTTCATAGGCTAGCTTTCAAGCTTGAACAGAACTGCATGAAGGACTGTATATTCTATTTTAACATACACGGACATGGACCTTACTCAGTATGTCACTGGAACCAGATCCTCAAACAAACTCTATCAGGGGGATCCTTAAAAGCGAAGTCTTCTTAGTAAATAAATACTTGTTGTAGTGTTTACTTTAAGCTTATAATGGTCTCAGACTTTAAGAGCTAAGCTTTTAAGTAGTATGTACTTTTCAAAAGCAGAACAGGAATAAAAAAAAAGAAATCGTTAGATCACGACCTTCATCGTGAGTTAGTCTGGAGGAGAACACCACATTATTTAAAGTAACTTGTTGCTTGGACATATGTAAGTAAGTATTTTCTACAGTTTGCTTCTGAGGCAGTCTCTTATCTTAAAATAAATTCAAAATTGATACAATAACAAGATTAAACGGCATAATAATAAGCTCCAGTCCAATCACACGTGACACATAGCAGTTCGAAACAGTAAACAAATCCTAATAGTGAAACACAAACACTGTCTTTAAAGGAACACTGCAAACCTCTGAAAGAAATGCCACTTGAAGGTCTGAAAAATAATTAGAAATTGAATATCTATTCTGCTCAGCTAACAAGTTTCATTTGTTTCATGAAGCAAGAAGGAGGAAAGCAGTCTCAAAATAATGTGTCTGTTGCTTCAACCCCAGTTTACAAGCTGACCTCCCCCAAATTAAAATAATAAGCCAACAGTGGTCTAAGTTCATAAACCTGAAGAGCTGACTTCTTAAAATGTCATGAAGTTATCTTCACTTTTATGCCTCCATATCTTATTGATGGAATGCTCCAGTGACCTAATATTATGTCTTGATGATTAAACTGATTAAGCCTTATACCCTGCTTGAAATATATAACTAGTAATTTTTGGTATAAAATAGTAGGATAGATGGCTCATTTAATATGAAGTCCTCTCCAGAAGTTGCCATTTGCCTATTTCTGTAAAAAATTATGAGAAGATCAAGGTAAGAACAGACAGCAATATCAAGCATCAACACTTTTTATAAAAAAAAAAAAAAAAAAAAAAAAAAGTAATTGCACATATTCTCAGTTGGCTTTGTCAGGTCTTGCCTTCTGATTTTTAGACTTCCTTTCAGCAAGGCACTGGACTCAAACACTTGAAAACAACCCAGCACTGTGCAAAAGAATGGTGGGAATACATGTCTTCATAAATACCTAAAACCAGCCATCACCAGCTCCTACAAAATACACAGGACTGGGAATGCAGGATCTGGCTGTTAAATAGATTATATGGATTTCAATATATTTTGTTTTAAAACAGGAACTGACTATTGTGTATGTCTGCATATGTACCTTAATCATTGAGCTGGAATTCTAGTCATGGTTTTCACAATCCACCTTTAAAACCTAGTTTAATGTAGTAAGTACACAGTATTTCCAACATAAACTAGCAAAGGCTTATCTTGTGTATCAATGCTTCTAACTCTACAATATTTCTTACTTGGTAAAGCGGATTTCCAGGTGAGATGTCAAATATTCTCTTGGGGTAAACGTATGTTCCCAAACCACCATGTTTGGTACATAATTGATAGAGAAGCAGAGCTCAGAAAGTGCAGTATGCAGTTTGTCCAGGCTTTAGAATAGACAAGAAATTAAGAAAAATATTTAATATAACGTAAGTGTATATTATAATGGAAGGCACATGCTGAATGGATAATGCCTCAAAAGGAGGTACAGGTCTAACCCTTCATTATCATGCTCTGCTTTGAGGCATTTTTCTAGCATATTTAAAAACCAGTATTTTGGCCAAGAACACATCCTACAATTACATACTGATCTGCATTGCATACAGTGATATGAGATTTATTTTTTTAAGAGAGATATATATACACATATATGTTCCCCCCCCCCCAAAAAAAAGACTAGACTGTTAAAGTGACTTTTCCCTAACTGAACTAAACAATACAAATAATGTTTCCTAGTAGGCAGTAATAAAAACCTAAAAATATTGGGGGAACGAATCTTAAACTAAGTTCTTTTCCATCAACCTCTCTAATCTTTACATTTCTCTGCTATTTGGTTGTTCCAGCTGTAGCAAAACCACTTGCCCCCCTTCAGTAGTGTGTGAATTTAGGCACCCCCAATCACAACACTTCCCTTTTTTTAGCTTACTTCCTCTTCATACTTTTATCACACTACCATCCTGATCTCTGATCTCTCCTTACACCTATCTTATAGCCATTCCTACCCTATAATCTCTTACACCCCAAACTGTATTTATTGACCTTTCCTCTTACCTCTTCCAGGTTTGCTTTTGGTTTTGTTACTGATTTGGTGATGCTCTCAGTTTTTCTACAGCCACTAACAAGGAAACCTTCCCCACTTGATTCAGGCACTGGTGCCACAACTCCATGTCAGCCATCAGCCTTACAGCAGCAAGAACTTCCTGCCCAGCCTGTACTTAAGAGTGCTAAAGGTAGAATCGAAGATGCCGCCTACTCCTTGGACTCACATGCCCACAATTAATATGACTATTCAGGAAGCCTAGCTCCAGCACAGGGATTCTTTCTGCTCAGGAAACAGCCAAGGGGATAAATTCAAGTGACAAACATTCCTATTACCTTTGTAACAAAAGTCAGTCTCTATACAAGCCACAGAAGCATCATAAGCTCACAAACCACAAAGCTGTAGAACTTACAGCCAATTAAAGTTATTCAAACAAATTAAGCAAGATGCATTGAATATGTAAAACACATTTTGACTTAGGATTCAAGGTGAAAGGAACAGAAGAAGCAGCTTACTTTGTCACAACCAATCTGTTTTTCCTCATGCTTTCTACTCCTGGTTTCTCCCTTTCAGGTTCTCCTTTCTTTCCAGTCTGTTTTTTTGACTTCTTGTTCACTGCTTGACTGATGGTTTTGGCACAATGTTTTGGCAACAACTGGTAAACAAAAAGAAATAGCCCCTCCAAATTAAAATCCAATTTTTTAGCACACTTCACCACACAAATAACTCATTCTTCCTTTGACACAATATTAGTATTAAAAATTCTTGCTCAAATCACCTTCAATTTTATGAACAGAAAGCTTACCCAAAACAGAGGGAAAACATGTGAACAGGAAATAGAACCATAAAAATCCAGAAAGTTGAATGGAGAAAATCTCAAAGGAGAATTAAAATAGACACAACCATACGCACCTGATCACTCAGTGTACATTGTTCTGTGCAAATGTCGGTGATAAGATTTCGAGCCTGCTTAGCCATTTCATCCAAGAACATGTTACACAAGGAAAGACTACGATCTCCGATATGATGTCGCTGTAAAAAAGGGAGAAAAGGAAGCAGAATTTTCAGTTTCCCATCGGTCTTACAGCACTGCAGAGAACAGTTCACTAATCATGTAACTAGGATATGGAAAATGATAAATTAATTATTCCTCAATAATCTTGACTCCAGGCTAATTTTTTTCTTTTTGGAAGCAATTTGAACCATGAAATTTTCAAAGTCACCATTAAAAATATTTTCTGTAGAAAGAGGCAAAACCAAAAATTTTGAAGAAGTAGGTTTTCATATTTAATTTTGGAGCAAATCTACTTTAATGTGTCCAATACTCCAAGGTCTCTGTGAATGTCCTCTTCATTAATTTGTACCAATACTAAGTCTAGGGGGAAAAGAGCATGCAACTCAAGCTACAGAGAAAGCAGTGTCCTTCAGACCACTGAAAAAGTCAATGATAAAGCCCTGCTACATTAATTTCTGGATTCTGTTCTTTTGTCACTGGATCTGCACAAGCACAGTCTCTGTCTTGCTGAAATCCTCCTTTCACCACTGATGTTTAGTTTCTATCAGCCACACTACGACACATTATACACAGCACAGCAAAGATTATTTTTCCAATACGATAATAGTTACCAAGGCATACAATTCAGAAACTGAATTTCAATTTCTGCTGGCTGGGACAAAATGTGCCTGCTGTAGCTGAATGCACAGTAACTAGTGTCCAGTGGACTTTGGCTACTGATTCTTTACTGTTACTATAATTGTTCTCAAAGATGTCTCTTGTCCTGAAGGGTTAAGCTTTCCTGGAAACCTTTTAGTGCTTGTCTAGTATAAATAGCATTAGCAGCTATTTAAAGCAAAGCACAAAAGGAAAATAACTATATAAATGTATATTGCAATGAAGTTTATGTTTAAATAAGTTATGTTAAATAGTATGTTTAATATACACAACCCCGTATTGTGTATATTACAATAAATTTATGCAACTAATTGTTTCAGATGAGCACTCTTAAGAAGGAAAACACATTTGCATGAGCACTACATAAATACGACCAAGTTAACTCCCAGACTAATTCCAAAGTCAAGGCACGTACAGGAAATGTACTAAAGGATTTATGCCATTACAACAAAAATAGAAAGAATTTCCTCAGATTCAAACTGCTTCCTTTAACAAAGGGTCCATTTCTTCAAGCAACACTGTATTTTTCAATTTCTAACTATAACCAACAGGGTTTCCATTACCCAGTTCTGACCAAAGCAAATCCTTGCATTATACTGTGTATCACTTTTTTTTTTTTCTTACTGAAGAAAACTATAACAAGCCATACAGAATCCCCAACTTCCTATTTTCTTCTCCTAACTATGAGTTTACAAACCATTTGACAGGAAAATGGTTGCTTCTAAGTTTTAATAGGCATATAGAATTTATTAGCATCTAAGCCTGAAAAGCCATCTAATTTTTGTATCTAACATAATCTCTCCTTAAAGCAAAGATCAAAATGCCTTCTCACTTCAGAACAGGATTTAGAGAGTTATGCATGAAGAGTCATGTAACAAGGTATCTACTTGTTTTACTTTCATTTTTACATTTTTAGCACTCTCCTCCCTCAAATCTTAAATTGCCATAACAAACACCTTCTTGAAGTGTTCGGCTCTAGTTCACTCTACATTGAATAAGAGATGAAAATAACTAAAATTTTAAAATTACCTCCTCAGGGCATAGTTCATGGGTACAGCTCATAAAGTGAGTACAAAGCAGTGGGAATGCAATTGAGTATCTTGATTGAGAGGGAAGCTCCAAACACTGCTGAAACATCTTCTCAAAAGCACGACTATAAAAACTGAACAGAATTAATCAGTTATTAATCAGACATTTAAATACAATATATATATTTTTGCTACAAATAAGGTTTATTTCACACAAATCAGATGCGATTAGCATCAGATTTGTAGTTATACCAAAAATTGCCCCATGCTTTCATAATGTTTGTTTTCTGCATTTACTTCTCATGCATTTTATTTGGACTTCTATTTTACACTATTATTATCATCATCATATTTTTATTCTGACATTTACCACATAAGCACTATAAAAA
The DNA here is from genome assembly GCF_000738735.6 of Corvus cornix cornix. NCBI lineage: Eukaryota > Metazoa > Chordata > Aves > Passeriformes > Corvidae > Corvus > Corvus cornix. The sequence continues at coordinate 34,549,194 of NC_046337.1, forward strand.
CTTGCACTTTTTGCAAAAAAGAATTAAGGAAGAATCTGAAAATGGTTCGTGGTCAATTACATGACTACTTGGAGAATATCTCTGACAGATGTTCATAAATACCTTTTTCAAACTAATTCTTCTAGAAACCAAAAATTCCTATTGATTCTTCCACTGGCCTATCTTCCTACGTGTCTTGGGGATGGTGTATTATCCCATACCATTTTTGGGGATTTTGGTCTGTTTCGTTTTGTTTGTGTCTGGGGTGGCTGCTGTTCCCGCCCCACCCTCCATCCTCCCCAAGCTGTGCAGAGGGTGTTCGGGGGCAGGGGGGGCAGCCCCCCGGCAGGAAAATGAGGGTGTTCCTAGATCCTGGCAGGGCACGCACTGGCTCTGGGCTTCCCGACAGCAGAGCAGCAAAAGAAACCAAGCCGGCAAACTCAGTCACAGTGCCGAAGCAAAAAAAACCAAAAAAGCAGCAGGCAAAACCCACAGAAACAGCAGGACCCCTGGTCCGAGATACCGGCTGCATGTGTCCAGTTGAACCGCCTGCGCCGGAAGAAAGGGGCTGCCGCTCGCCCCGCCACCAACTCCCTCTGGGAACTGCGTCTTGGCTCCCAAACATCGCCATAGCCCCGGAACCAGGGAGGATGGGGGTGGGGCGGGGACAGCTGCCACCCCTGGGCACAAATCAAAACAAAACAGATCAAACCCCCAAAAATGGTATTGGATAATAAACCATCCCCAAGATATTCCATCCCTTATCCCATACCAGGGAGGATGGGGGCTGGGGCACAGACAGCAGCCATCCTAGGCACAAACACAACAAAACAGATCAAAATCCTCGAAAATGGTATGGGATAATCGACCATCCCCAAGACACTATGAAGTGTGCTGTTTAAAAACTACACTTGCAAGGACAAACCAAACAGTAAGTAATAAAAAAATTGTACCGTCAGGTTAGTAGCATACCAAAAGATAGAAAGATCTGAGGTTTCAACCAACATCTCCACCAAAGAATCTACCATTTTTGTGTGGAAAATAATTGTGTTCATCATTTTTCCTAGTTCTCTATGGTCCGCAAGACCAAGTGAAGCTTTAGAAACACTGGTGTAGGCCTGGAAAGACACAACACAATTTATATGTTATATCTGCAGCTGCTTTTTTGCAAATTCCATTGCTATTGCTCAATACCAATGTTAAATACTGCTTGCGCAGTATTTAAAGACCATGTAGGTATCCTTCTCTTTCCACTACAGCTTAAAAAAAGCAAACTGCCTTTCAGTGAAGTCTCTAAATATCCATTGAATACAACACTAATTCACAGATAAACTGCAGAACAAATGTATTGACAAAACACAAACTTGTAAGCACTCCTTTACCAGCATAGGCAGGCTGAATCACACTCTGCACACCCACCAAATGGCTCAGCCTCAACACATTCTATTTCTGAACTGTTATAAACACCCCCAAGGGATGATTTGCAAAAAGTGCCCAAAGCAGATAAAGCTATATGAAGACATAGCAAATTATCTGTTAAAGTATTTGTTTAAGAGTAGGTTATTTTAAGATAGCCTGTCACCCACTTGCAGTGTGACAGTAATCTAGAACAGTAGTAATCTATGAAATATTTTGGTTTTAAGTCAGTGAAGTGTCATGCATATTTATCAATTCTTACCTGCAATCTAAACCAATCTAATCTCATTCCTCTGAAGTCAAATACCTCTCCATCTTCAACTGCATCAGGGAAAAATATAGAACAGAAAACCCTTAGAAAACAATTACAAATTCAGATATACTATATCAGACCTTCTAAAAACCCCAAAGTAGTAAAGAATGATATGGGTAATGAACCTCATGTTTTTACCCAAGAATTTTGATCCAGTGCAGTTACAGCAAAAGAAATTAAAATACCTAGATGAAAATATGTGTAATGTTTTCTATATTAAAAGGTAGGATTACTACCCAATAGCATTCTTTGGAAAAGGGACACACCACAAGAAGCAAATATAAAAATGAAAGAGAAACAAAGGAACAAATGCACTTTATCTGCTTCTACTGATTACAGGAAACAAAAGTGATGAAGCTTTTCAGAGGAATCTGCCAGTCTGTTACCAATTTTCCAAGATCATTTAAACTTACCTTGTTTCACACTTAGTGAAGTCATTGTGTTTACAAAAGAGGACATGATGATTGATTCATCTTCTGGGCACACTGAAAGATTCTAAAATAAATGCTGTTATTATTATTATTATTACTTTAAACTTGGTTTACGAAACAATGTCAGTACCCATGCCCCGTTCATCAGCTATACTCTGAAATGTTCAAAAACCTACACAAAATAATTCAATCAATGGAATATTTCAAATAGTGCTATTTAGTAGTTTTCATGTTTTAATTCATTGGTTGATGACAAATACCCAGAAAAGATTGCTTCTAAAGCAACATCAGCTCAACAAGAGAAAATCTTTCAGTAAATGTAGCCATGCTACATTTTCTGTCCTGTCTGCAAAGAAAACCTGGCCATGGCAGGATATAATGGAGCCCATGTCAGCATCACTTTGCCTCCAAAAAATTCCTCTCTCAATTTTTTTTTCACAAAAAATTCGAAAATTTTTTACTAAACATTCAAATTTTACAAAATCCAACAAAAATCATTTTAGTTTTAGCCACTAATAGGATCACATTTCTGTTAAATAATGCAACACAGAAGTTTCTCATAATTCCAGCAATAACTGACATTGAAACCTAAAGGCTGAAAAAATCTAAATTACCACTCTATCACTTGTATAATCTGGTGCTTGATAGCTATTATGAATTAATGACAACTAAAATTCACGTCCATTTTTTCCCCTCATTTCAGTTTGGGCTCCATCTAGTGGGGTCACTAGGGAATACAACCAAAGCACTTAAAGTTTATCATTTCTTGGTTGGTCTAAATAAGAAAAGGTTTCTACACAAGTCCTTCAGTGACAGTACCTGTTTCACTGTCTCTAAATATAAGTGCTTCATAATATTCCTATATGAATACTGAAGTATATAAATTCATACCACTCATAATGGTATGAAGCTGTGTCAGGGGAGGTTTAGGTTGGATCTTAGGAAAAGTTTCCTCCCCCAGAGGGTGGTCAGGCACTGAGCAGGATTCCTGGGGCTTGGGTCAGAGCCCAAATACTGCCAGAGCTCAAGGATCATTTGGACAATGCTTTCAGGCACGGGGGGGATTGTTGGAAAACTGTGTCCTGTGCAGGGCTAGGAACTGGACTTCAATGAGCCTTGTGGGTTCCTTCCAACTGGGATATTCTGTGATTCTATATACAAACCGAAAGTACAACTCTAAATCCCAGAATTAAAGAACAAGTTAATTTGTTTTATTCCATAAAGTTCATCAAAATCCACAAACTGGGATGCCTTTCATGAAGTCATTTTGGACAAAAAGCCCTTGTTAAAATTTGCATTTAAGAACCCAGAACCATGATGTTGCCATACCTGCACGAGCTCATTTAAGACCACTGCATCAAAGCCAGAGAGATACTGTACATAGTATCTCTGCATCACTGGTCCGTATTTTCGCACATGTGCCCTGAGCTCCTCCATGTAGAATATTAGCTCAGCTATGTGCCTAGGCAAAAAGACAAGAAAAATCTTACAAGTATCACTCAAATTATTAAAATTTCTATCAGTGGGATGCTTTTCAAGGGGATTTCCTCCTACACCTTGCTTTTAAAACAATTACCAATAGGTAATTTCGGTATGAAAATATTTGTTGATGTTGTAAAAGGAGCTCACATAGGTAATTTTCTCTGCAAGACAAAATCCACTCAACAGCGACTAAGTTAGCAGGATACCATCATAGTAGTCCTCAAAGGTTTGTATAAATATTCAGTTCTTTTTTTGAATACGAAGTCCTTCTGTAAATCTCAACTTGAAAAAAATTTGTTTCTCAAAAAGTGGTAAAACCTGAAAAATACAAGTTTAATAATGGCTTTTCTGGTTTTTTTTCAAGCCATGAGGATGGTTAAGATGGTTTCAGAAAGGCTCTGGAACCTCCATCTTTCCTTAGCACCTAAGTCCAGCGGAGAGAACCCAAGATTTTCCCACTCCAGCTCTATAAATGGCCTTGTGATTGTTACTTGTTTAAATTCCTGCAGTCTTTCAGTTCAACCTTGTGTTCAATAATCTTGAGAAGTCTCCTGCCTAACCACACTTGTAAGATCTCGTAATCATATTTCTCATTTTTACCATCTGTTTAGGGTGAACTAACGCCATATTACATAAATAAAGCTTAGCTGATTTAAAAGACAGTTCTGCTATAAGAGACATTCTACAAATCAACAAATAAAGCTTTTTGAAAGTTTTCTTGCCTCCTTCATTGATTTGATCAATGCAACACAAAAAAGCTTTATTTTTGCCTATTCAGAGTTAAAAAACCAAAACTTAAATAGAATATTTTTATTTTATAAATGAATTTTCACTGATGTGCTCCAATTTCTAGGACAGTATTTCCAGTTTTCTGTTTTGATGGGACACTTAATACTCCCAAGTAAAAATTTTCTGAACATTCCTAACTGCTCCATATAGCCAACCTTTCCTGAGATTCCATTGCCTTCAAATTTATTTTGTCTGTGAAATTCTAGTACTGAAGGTATTGCATTAAAAATGAACATACTTATCTATGAAATCATCTGCGCTCTTCTTTGGCATATTATCTGCATGACGAAGAAGCCAAATAATTTCATCACGAGCAAAGGATAATGCCATAAATACAAAAAGTGCCTGAAAAACAAAAGTTGTTCACAAACTTATCAATATATACAGCAGCTGGATAGTTTATGCACTCAAGAGGCAACTAGTCTCTAAAACCCAAGAATTTAAAAAATTAAGTAGGTTTTGTCAGAGTGAAGTGAGGGGTCTTTTCCCCCCAAAGAAAATAAATATTGGATTTACCATTGAGAAACACACTGGAAAATTGCACAAATGCAAACCATAAGAGCCATCATTACCTTGGGCCCCAACAGGCCTGGCTGATCAGACAAGACAGTGGCCAGTTCTTTGAGTGCAGAACGTAAAAACTTGCGTCTCTCTCTATGCATTGAACCGCTGCATCAAAAGAACATACATTATCCACTATGCTAGCCACAGAACATTTGATTTTCAAAAGCATTTAAGATCAAGCGTAGGCAGATTATTATACCAACTTCAAAAGTTCATAATTTTGAAGAATGTGGTTCAAAAAATTGGCATCCTCATCACCAACACCGTATATTCTTGAAGTATCATTAAATTTAAACCCCAAGTTCTCTGCCCCCTCTCTGTGATACGCATTTGACTACATTAAAACATTTCTATTTAATCTGCATTCACATTTGGTAACCAGACAAAACATAACTAAAGAATAAACTAAATGATTCCATCCTGATAATTTGAAAAATAATCTAAAACTTGGGAAGTTCAATTGGTAATGACATTAAGCAAATCCAGATTTAAAAGAACAATCAGTACATGATCTCATTTGAAAATGCATTACTAATTCAGCATTTCACAAATTCTGTTTGTACAATCTTTGTAAGTTTGTTTTAAGAAAACCAATACTAAAATCTGTCAGAAAAATTTTTTAAGACACTTACGCATGTGAAACAGCAGCTTCTTTGCACTCTCTGATGTCGTTAATACGCTTGTTGTAGCTACAAGTAAAAACCAATCAGATACGGTATAAGAATCAGTAGCACATTTTAGCAAGAGCTGAGTGGGACTTAAGAGGAGCTACAATGTAATCGCAAGCAGGGTACAGCAGAAAACTCACATCAGCTCCTGAGCAGAGCGAAATGCCAAAACTGGATATCCAAGGCAAAAATACTTTCTACCAAAGGGCTCCTGGTGTTTGCTGGTAGAGGTCTCAGCTTTGTTTCTGAGTTTTCATATAATGTACTGCAGAAACAGTGGCAGCAAGATGCAATTTCTCAAGCAAACTCTAGATTCGTAACATAATTTCCCCTCAGATTTGTGGGTGAGATCATTAATCCTAGAGACTTGCCATTTTAGAGACTGATTCACCAGGCTTTCAGTACTGAGATCAAAAAAGGTGTGGTGGTTATGAAATCAGGTCCCTAAAATTTATGCATTAAAGAAACAGTCAAGATACCAAGGGGGAAAAAAAAAAATCTTTGTGTACTTAAGCAGAACTTGTGTGAAGCAGAAGTAACCTGTTTGAAACAGTTCTTCAAGAAATAGGGTGTTTTTAGTAGAGATTCTGAAAGGAAAACAAAAGCTTACCCTCTTATGTTTACAAACAAATCTTCTGCAGCTTTGTGAATATGGAACACTTCGTCTCGAAACAGAGCCAAGCAAGAGCTGCTTTGAAGTGCAAGTTTCCAAAGATTCAAAGCTGTAGCATCACTATTTAGGATTCCATGGCACAAAATAAACCCAACTTCAGAAGTTCACATTGATGTATGTCACAAACCAGATGCACAAAGACAGTAAGAGAACAGTGAGATTATTATGTATTTTGTCTTAAATAGTTTGCATAGATCATTAATAAACTCTTTAATGAATAACATTTTCTAATACATAAAAAATACCTCCCTATTTCTAATGGAGGTATTTTTGCAAAATTAATTACTTCATGCTGATAGTACTTGACTATTTTCATCAGAATAACTAAAGCCCTCACTTCCAGTCAAGTCTGGAACATACTGATGACAAACTCTATTCCAGCAGCATGCGCTGAATTCTAGCTTCACTGCATGTATGTACAAATGAGATTTAATCAAGTCCTCCAGAATCTTATTCGAATACAACAGGTATCGTACAGTACAGAAAGCAAGCAGTCTTTTAAATGTTAACCGATTTTTTAATACAACCATGAGCCATTTCAGAATATTTTACTCACAAATGATCCATTTTTCCATTGCATCCAGAGATAGGTATTCACATGGCATCTGTTAAAAAACCAGTAATTTGTAGCACACTAATTATAAGTACTTTTTACCAAAAAAGGACAAACAAAGCCTTAAATGCTGATGAATCATAGAAGGCTGCTGACCGCTAACAGCGATTCAGTGTTTCAGCACTTCAGAAACTGAGGGTTAAAATATTATGTGAGTTTCCATACCCTCCACCACCTTGAACAAATTTTGACAAATATTTATTTTCAATAAACATTGTATTTAACAATATTTAAGAACTAAAAGCTTTTGATGGATACTAATCATAACTTGACAGCCGTTAAAGCTTCAATTTTTTTCAGAAAGATAACCATTCATATCACAACTGAGGCAGCAAGAGCAAACAAAAATTTTAAAGGAAGGACCAGTTCTGATTTCCAGTCTCCTGGATCACAAACACCTGAGAGGATACACAGGATTCCTTCCCTCTACGGCTGCAGAAGTCAACATTGCTTCCCTTCATCTTTTGGTCAACAAATACTGAAACTGAAGGCACAAGTTAACGTAACAGAAGAAACTAATCAGCCTATTTACTTCTCTGATTAAAAGTCACATAGAGGTAATTCAAAAGGCAACTATTTTACAGAAAACCTTACTTAACTCTATCATATAATATAAATTAAAAGACCATACTGTGTCAGACTGTGCAGGATTAAGCATTGTACTGGGGGCACTGATGAGGCTCAGTAGTTGTGCATTTCTCCACTGGTCAGCTGAGAGATTTCGTCGAGGATACACCATCTGGAGTGAAATCAGAGCATCTGAAAGGGACTAGAAAGCAGGCTAATGGTTAGTTTGAATGGTTAGTACTATTTCATCAGTAGAGCTGTTTCCTCAGCATTATTACTAACAGTCATCAAAACATTTTAGTGAAGTAGTTCTGAAATTAAACCTGAGGTTAAACCCCATTGCATCTAGTTTATTTAACATATAAAAGACTACTCCAGGCTAGAGGAAAGATGCAAAGAAACAAGAGAGTTTGATTTCTATTTTTAGCTAGAGTTACAAAATCCTGAATTCAGAATTAGAGGACATGGAAAAAAACCAATAAGGCACAAAAGCCCTCTCACATACAACTGGAAGTTGTTCATTATTTATTCAAGTATTCCAATTGTTGTGTTACTCCCTTCCCTGCCACTTCCTTTAGTACGTTCTTCCCTCTTTGGTAGCAAACTATAATTGTTTTGACCAGATATTGTCTGCAGGAACATCTTTGTAGCAAATTAAGCTTATCCAGGCAAGTGTATCCAAAGTCTTTTCCCTGACTTTTGTACCAATACTGGTGCTTGTAAGAATCCTCAGGGAGACAGATCTGAGCACTGCGAGAGAAGAAGTCACTCACGCAAAAAGACCAAAGTCATCTGCCGAAGCTAATGTAAAGGACTAAACAACTGTCAGGTTTGCTGCAAAGCAGTGGGACGACAACTTAAAAGTGTGCATTTCCATGAGAGTGCAGTATGGCACCTGAAGAGATCCCTGACCTCAATTTATATTTCTAGCACAAAATAAGCACAAGAGCAAAAATCAGACTGAAAGGCATTTTCACAAATGTTTCAATGAAAAGGACTGATCCACTATTAAATACAAGAGCATAAATAAAGATAATACTGAGAAGTAAAGCATCTTTGCTAAAATGTTATTACTTGTAAATATTACTTGTAGATGTTGTTACTTGTAAATGTAATATTACTTGTAATATTACTTGGAAATATTACTTGTAGATGGGATCCTTAGCTAAGTAAGTCATATCAAGACAGGAATCATGGAGAGGAAAGTGTAACAACAATAAGATTACAGACAAATTTGAAGTATTGGAAACTATTGCACTTCAGAGCACTTAGCAAAGTAGCTGGAAAACTCTGAACTTCTACTGACAATCCTAAAAGATTTAAGGAAATAGCGAAAAATCTCAAGAAAACTAGAGAAGTAAAACACAACCAGTACCTAAACTTCAAAATAGGTAAAGAAAAACGCAAACCTTAAAAACTTTAGGTAATAACTTAGAATTTAACTTAAGCTCCTGCCAAAGATTCCAAAGTAAGTTGTAATTGTTAGGCAATTAATTTGCAAGCACCTAGAAAGTAACATCTTTATAATAGTTGGTCAGTCCTGATCAGAGAAATCTAGTTTCCTTTGACAGGATAGCAAATCTAGTGAACAAATGGGAAGCGATAAAACAGGATCTACATTGACTTTGGCGAGGCTTCTGAAGCTTTTCCAAGGTATTCTTACATGAAAATACAGCCTAGATAAAACATCACAGAACTGCAACACAACCATGTAAGAACAGAAACTTAGAAACATCTGTACAGAATGGACTTAAGGAATTGAGCTCCTTTAACTCAGTGAAGGCAACTCAGCAGCTTGAGTACAGGAGCTACTGTTAAAGAGGCAGTGGTTATCTCCAGGGTTCCCAGTTTAAGGACAATACAAAGCAAAACCCCTCGGGTTACAAAATAGAAAATCATATTCATCTAGGACGGCAATCTAACAAAACAACCAACTTCATAGAAACACTGTGAATCTCTTTAATTTCAAGCTACAAGCCTACACAAAACACAGAAGTAGCTATTCTCAGATGATCTACAACTGATTTTTAATTAATTTCTAATCCTTAGTGAATAAAATGGCACCTTCCAAATGGGTCTTATCATTACTGTATTTCTGCAGGTTCTGCTTTTAAATAGGGTATCAATCCCCAGCCCTAGATGTTCAATGTAAGCAGAAATCTCATGTAAATTTTATAACAAATGGCCTTCGACAGAACAAACTCCATTTACTTTTTATCTCTGTTTCTCCCAATTAAGGTTACTGCATGCCTGTGAAAAGTAGTTACATACTTTACTGTGAGGTACAAATTCCTCCATCATTTTCTTTAAAGGATTTTCATAATCCACAATCATCTGGCCAAGGCGTGGATATTCTCTGTCACTAAAAGCAAAACCAAACAATTCACTTAGGTGTAGCTGTTACTATCATTAACATTATACCCATCTTTTATACAATAATTTTTTTTACCTTGCTCCATGTGTCATTTCATGGGCATAGTTATACAATCCAATGATAGCCTTCCTTTCTTCAATTCGGGACAGCAGTATCATTAGAGTGGTGTAGGTTATAATCAAATCTAGGTAGTTCTTTGTTAAATCAAAGTTTACAGTCTAGAAATGAAAACCAGTACATTATCATTCTAAAACTTTTAGAAACAAGCATATAACATTTTACCTTACACTTCCATCAACTTTCAGAATTTTTTAAATACAATGGGCTGTCTTTTGAACAAAGTTCTTGTTCTGGTTGCACATGACTTTGTATAACCTTAATTTATTCATTCAGATTCCCAGAACTGTTTGTACTCATGAAAGCAAATGATCCAATTAAATCCTTCCAGGCCTAAGTGTTACACATTACCTGACAGATAAGAAAACTCTTCTTGTCACTAAGCAGTTAGCGGTGCCGTGCCTATGAACTGTATTTTAGTAAGATCCTAATGTAAAAGACTAGCACATATCCCACTGGCCTTGTAACATCATTTCACAGAACACATACCTGTTCCTTTTTCATATTATGAATCTAGTCGAGCAAATTTAGAATAATGACAAAAACTTACAAGATGACATTATGAACATTAAGAAAGTTGAAACCAACAGGAAAAGGTGTTGGAGGTTTTCTTTTAGGGTTTTAGGGGGTTTTTTTCTATGGTTTTTTTTGGGGGGGGGGGGAGGAGGGTCAGGGTGGGTTTAAATATAAGACTTTCAGATGCTTTTGTAGTTGCTTTAGTCTACCCCAAAAGTGACCTCCTCACATAGCTTAGGTGGACACCAGTAATATTCTTGTCTTGTGAGTCTCACAAGGCATAAGCATACAGATGACTGGGAATTAACTTGCAGATACAATAAATCAAAAATTACTGGAAAATTTTTATGTCTCGTAACAATACTGCTACTACTGTCTGTAAGAAGCGTACTGAGAAAAGTCTGTCTCTCTATTATAAAAGTTAGAAATCTGAACCCTACATTGTTTTTATTTCTCTTGCATTTATTACTAGAGACGTGATGTTTCTTGGACTAAGAAAAGCAAGTCCTTCTTCCCACAGGACTCCGAATAGAAACATTTTTGAAAATTTAAACCTAGAAACTTACAATATCAAAGAAGACTTGGCAAACATCAATAGTGTTCAGCAGCTCACAGACATGGTCCTTGAAAAACAAAGGAATAACTTCAGTTTAACAAGATATTAAATCACGTTACTACGATTAGTGATGGAGCTTCATTTTTTTTAACTTGAAGAACAAAGCTGCAAGTTCAGCTATTTCATTATATAGTGTTATTTCATTAATAAAATTACAGAAACCTAATGTGACAGAACAACTTACACATTTGTAATAGCTTACCTTAAATTCCATAACATCAACGAACGTGAAGTAGTATAATGCCAGGTTCTTCAAAATCTCTGATTTTTCTTTCTGGAGCTGAGCAAGCTGTTGCTAAAAGAGAAACACAAACATGCACACTGTTCTTAGAAGATCTTGAGAAGACTGCTGAAAAGTAATACCTGTGAAGCGCAGAGTAACCACCAGGCTATGCAAAGAAGCTGTAACACAGTTTTCTAAGACTGAGGTCTGTGTGCCTCAAATACACACAGAGTACTCAGCACTGATCATTTTAACAGCTGCCAACCACATTTTGAAGATAAAAGTTACATTAGTACACGTTAGTACCAGAGTCATATTGTTTAGCTCAGCTAGAGATGAAAATGGTAGTTAGGAAAAGTGTTACCATATGTATGATTTGCAAAAGCAGAACAGTACATGAGCACAAACCAGTATGCCAAAACCAAAATAATTATGTTACTTGAGGTGGAAGAACATAATGTGGCAGGTTACAAACTTTACTACAGAAAAACATTATGCTTTTAAATTCTGAACTTACCAAAAAGAATATCCAGGCAAAGCCACGTTAAGCATGCAAAATAAAATGTAGATACAAACATAAAATACAGTAACGGTTCTTTGACCAGTTCCATATAAACACAATAATACATTCAAACAAAAGCGACAAAAGAAAGAAACATAAAAGAAGCAAAACACTAGCATTAGACACTGGTGGATAAAATGGAAGAGGCAAACATGAATACAAAGGTAAAATAGTTCACATGGATTTCTTTTTTCTTAATATTTTAAACAGAAAATGAAATATCATTTATTTTTAAAGATTTTCTGAAGGAACCAGATTGATCACTTAGACAATTAAGAACACAAAACAGCAGCTGTTAGTGAACAGCCATTCTGTTTATCTATGTATGACAGTCTCACAGCACTGCAAGATATTTAACTTGCAATATCCAGCTACAAATTACGTCTCCTTCCTGATACAGGAATTTAAATGAGTTAAAGCAGTCACAATAGGAAAAAGTGCCCTCCAAAAATCTGCACGATTTTAAATTAAAGATGATCAAGTTAAATAATATATTTTTCTCAACAAGAGCAATCAATTATAAGAAAGATTTAAAAATTGCTTCAAATCAATTAGCTTACTTTCATGAGAGGTTAGAACTGAGTATGCTTCTTCAGCTCACTCATTTATAAAGCTGTGCTCTGTATTCTCTGTTTATGTAAACCATCAAAATTCCTCTAAATTCCTAAAACAAAGTGCCTGGACCACAACTAGGTATCATATATAAAATAAGTTTCGCTTCTTTCCTCTGAATTTTTAGAGGTGATGATAATTTTTTAGAAGCCTTGAGCCATAAGACTTTCATTATTGTCAAGGAAGACAAGAATAGACAGTTAAGAGCAAATCAGAATGGCTACATTATAAAAGACTCCTGCCTACTCTTAAACCATTGCCAAGGATTGGGCTTTGAATGCTTGCCTGTACATTATTTAAGTCTCTTTCACATAGCCATCAGTTGAGGCTTAATTGAAAGCGGTGCAAGTACGTGTTTTATTTTGTAACTTGTCCTGATAAATCTCATGCACCAGGAAATAGGTTATTTCCATTTAATCTGCTGCTGTACAAAAATCTGCTTTCAAATCCCATGACTAGTATTTTGATCCTCAGCATGAAGATTAAAGCTATACCTTTCCCAGTGTATAGCTTTAACTTCAGCTGCCTTGAGCTCAGAAAATAAAGCATCCAGCATCATCACACACAGACTCCGGAGCTCCAGCAGGTCTGTGCAGCTCCAGTACACTTTCAGGCCAGCTTGTGTCTATACTTGGAGCCACTCCAGAGGAAAGCCTGCTTTGTACTTTCAGGACTGCTTCATCAGTCAACAGTTCTTACGCAATGAAAATTCAGGTAAGATGTGTGGTTTTAATTTTGCACCCTGGCCCTAGTGCTTCAAGCATTTCTTGCCAGTTTGTAGAAGACTAAGCAGAAATAGGGTTTTTTTCTGTGCAACTAATACAAGTGTGAACCAGATGAATCTGAAAAGTCCTTTCAAGAATTTTCAGGAAGAGACGACAGGGCGTGACCCAGAAATAAGATTAATTCTAGTGCAGAGAGAAGACAAAACCAAAACTCATTACCACTGCACATAACGCCTTAACAACATTTTTCCCACTGCAATCCTAACTCATAGTAAGCAAGGTGCAATGCTGAAGAAGACTCTCAAGATTATAGGTTGCTGTACACCACACCTATTTTTGGTATAACAAATAGTAACTGAATGTCCACTCCTGCAGGACACCACAATTTCAAGCCAGAATACATCAAATGGGGAGATACGGCAAACAGGGAGATGGGAATTATGATTGCAAAAGAAATAATAGATTTTCAGAAATTCTGTGAAGCTGTACAGAGTATAGGGAGGTATTTGCCACACTCAGCTAAGGATTATGGAATCACTGCTGTCCATTCTTACCTTGCTACCTATATTCGCAGAAATATTTATACTTAAGTGATGCTAAAACTTTCCTACAGAGTTAAGATGATCATTCTTTGAATGCTGAGTGTTGAAGGGGTCAGTAAACTTTTACTTAAAATAGTACTATCAAAGTAAAATGATATATAAACTGACTGTTATATCAGTATGGGGCCAATAGTTCAATTTATAGAGCACAGCCTGATCAGTGATGTTTAGAAGAACAGCTTACAAGCATGCAGTGTCTTGGATGTTTATTTGCTTTTTTATCATTCAGGAATGTGGGTGTAGCTCTTTGCACAACCACAGCATTAAAACTTTCCATTACTAATTTCCTAACAGCTGGTTAGAAGTTGCTGGTGCAATTTTGATTTGTATTTGCTTTTTTCCTTAGCCTGCAATTCATTATTCAAAGTTTACAATAACCAACAAAAGTAGGTATATCCTAAAACAGGATATACTGAAGAAATAACTCTTTAACCATCATTCTTTTTACTATAGCTGACTACGCCTTGTAGACTGGTTAGCTGTAAATTGGTTTATTTATTCTTGGAATTTGAAGTACAAATTATACCAACAGTATTTTTGTTGCATGAGGTGAATTAGATTTAAGACCTGTGAAAACCTGTAGAAATTTCAGCGTAATATGGCAAGACCGAAAAAACTCCCAAATAATTAATCTGAGATTATTTCTTTTGCCTATTAACAAAAAACCACATCTCTGATCATGTTTTAATATTATTTATAAATAACAAAGAGTGAAGCTAACACTTTGTGAATATATTACCTACAGGAGAAGGAACTGATCTTTAACTTGTGCCTTTCCTTCTTTATATTAAATCCCTAAGATCCTTCACAGTCGATTATGTAAACAGAGAAAGGACATTAAAAGAAGCATAAAACAAATCAGAAAGTGCAAGACAGCCTCACTTAGAGCTTATATGAACACAATGGCTCAGACAAGGGAGAAATGATGCAGCCCTGGCATACTAATCATGTGAATAAATACCAGTTTAATACCACAGCTTGCAAAAAAGATTAGACAACTAGAAGAGGTTGTTCAGAGAGGTTTATGTGTGTAAAAACAAAAGGTACCCCTAGTCCTAGAATTTTTTATCATGTTTATTTGATTGGTAGCAGTAGTATGTGAAAAAATTACTTATTTCATGATCCAGAAGTAGACAGTAGGAAGGGGAGTTTTCTGCTTCTTATATCAGTGTGATATTTTTCCTGCAAGTTTGATCATTAAACACTTGTATTTGTTTTCTACAATCCAACACCATAGATATTACCACGTCCTCAGTGAAAATACCATCAACTTAATCTTACCAGCTGGAATATAAGCCCCCAAAAAAGCAGTATTATAAATTCTGACTGTTAAATTTCTGGAGAGAGAGGTAAATCATCACTGCCAGTATTCTTACTGTCATGTTATATTCACTACGCTTGTCACCTATAGAGTCTTTAGATGAACATCTGAAACAATTAATTTGAACAATGTTTTGTGTCTACAAAATCCATAGCAGAACAGCAGGGAAAGATAGAAGCAACTAAGAAAATGAAGAAAATTAGTTTTAAATTCTGTAAATTAACTCTAGAATTATGGATATGTCCTTGGTTTTCTTATTTCCAGTTAAAAGCAGTTTCTGAAGTACTGTGCTGCATATAAAAAGATAAAATAGAATATTTAAAGTGTTTACTAACGAATGTATGTCTACCACAAGATCTATTTTAGTTTGTTTTCAAGTTTCTAGCACTAAGGTAACTGTTTGGAAAAGGAAATAGCCACCCGTGGTGCTCCATAACTGTTACCATTCCCAGAGAATTAATAATGGCAGACAACTGGAGCAGGGAGGCTTCTCTTTAAAAACTCATCCGCCTCTCAGACATAAGAAACAGTTTCCCCATTTTCTCAACTTCATTTACAACTTTTGCAAATTTTTTACAATTCATACTATTTTTTGAATGCCATCTCAGTGGGGTTTTTTTGTTTGCTTTCTTGTTTTTTAAGGGCCAAGCTCTTAAATTGTCAATCATTAAAACAAAGAGAGTTTTAGTGGATAAAGCAGAGGGTAAAATGTTACACACAGTCACTCCTCTGCAGGTACTGCAGACACTATAAAGCAACAAGGGAGCAAGATTTATTTACCTTGGCAAGTGACTTGTATGGACTTACATGACTTACAGCAGCGTACTACAATGATTTATTACAAATAATGATAAAAAAATACAACATTTGGATGCTATTCTATCTCAAATTCAGGCCCAGTCAAAGGTCAAACCATGTATATAAACTTTGTAGCTGACAGCACTTACTATTTTGAAAAAATATAGTATGAGAATTCTGTTTGGTGAAACATTTTGAAGATATTTCAGGATTTCACATGACCTCTTGGAGTTGCTATGAAAAAAATGCTCACTCACAAATGACTGTTAGACTGAAAAACTTTATATACTATATTCTATTATATAGGATATGTCATTTTAAGTCAGTCTTCTACCTGTAACAACTGAAGACATCAGACATGCTACTGCATACAAAACCAGAACAGTAAGTATGGTTGTATCAGAGCAAGGCATTAGCTGAGCAATTTCAATTCTGAATGACTTTTTAGTAAAATGTAGATAAAATTTTATTATTTGTAGATATTTTGCAGTTTCTTGTGAAATAAACTATCATTAGTATATTCTGTTCTCAAGCATAAGACATCTTAACTGTTCATACAAAGCCGAACAGAGAATAGTTGCTTATCATCTGACTTCACTCATGCAGGGGAAACACAGATAACCTGAACTGCTGCCTCAGTGACTTCTGGAAAATTTATCTCTTTTGTGGTCTTTTACCACTATAAGCTCCCTGAGCAGGAACAGAGCTGAACAAGAAGCCGTGCATGGCACCCCCTTACTTGGAAAAGGTTTTGTCCTCACGGTCAGAAGGCCAGTTAAGTTTTACGGTGGAATATGGGGAGTTGGGGGTTTTTTGATTAAGAAAGCTGGAAGTTACCTGAAAAGTCAAGTCTCCCATGCAAGAGATCTAACACCCCAGAAAGGTGGAGAAAAATATTAAAATTTACTGACTATGGGGATAATTTAAGTTAGACTTAAGAAAACAGCTGTGATAGCTTTAATGACCATATAATTTCCTCAAAAATAAATGACTAGTGAAAAGGGATTACCAATACATGAGGCTGAGAGCTGAGACCCCGAAGTTATTTTTCCAGAGATGACAGTTTCTAAATTATCTTCGCTAGTGCTATGAAAATTACAGTACTAAATGCTTCATTAGAAACAAAAACAAATGACATTTTCTTTGATGTACTGTACCACTTACAGGGGCTGAAAGAAAAAAAACTTTGAAAAACAGGTTATTATTTGTATTAAGTATTTTGAAAAAGGCTAATTACTGGAAGCACCTATCACAAATGAAAAACCAAGACTGGTTATAAAGTGTGGGTTTAATTTTTTAAATAGAAGAAGGCATTTAATAAAAGTATGCATTAATAACTTCTAATAAGCTTTAGCCAAGGAGGTTCAGCCACTCTGTGTCCACAACACCTCTCCCACATCCAGCTAATTTGCTATGCAACCAGCTTATTATGAAGTGAAACTGTGAAAGACACAATAGGCAAACCAAGCACACACACACACTGGGATCGAAAAGGGAAAAGGCAAAAATTTAAAAAGTAAAGTGAACTAATTTAAAACTATAGAACCTAACCCTGGGAGGCTGGAAATGCTCACACTGCTTGTCCTCTGCTCCCAAGTGATCTTATTTCCAGTCCCCACAGACACAATACAGCAGAAAATTAGTCAATACAAAACACAGATTGAATTGATATGAACATACCTACTAGATGATGAAGACTAGCACTGTCTGGAAAACAGACCTTTCTCTCACTAGCCATACACTTAGAAACTTCAAAGTGATGTTCCACTGGTCTGCTTTGTGCTAAGCAATGACTGAACCTCAACTTTTCCAAGAGACATGTAAAAATATAAGTTTTTCTACAAGGAAATTGCTGAGGAACAAACCAAGAAAAACATATGTTCAAGAAAGAAGGCAGATATTCTCACTACTTGTCATATGTGGTGTTTGGGAAAGCAGAAAGCGGGCTACATCTTCATGACACAAAGACGTGGAGCTTTACCTGCACAGGCAGCAGATTTATCAAACCCTACTCAAAATCTACAAAAAATTTATGTCCTTTCTCTCTGCATCTCCAGTTCCCCATTATGAAGTACTTTATTATGGTTTTAAAAGGCATTAAGTATTAGCATTGACTGAGAACAGAGTAACTTTTAGGTCCTACAACATTTTTTTTGAGTTCATCTCGATTTTTCTGTGACAAGAGCCTCGCCTGTACACCCTTATAAGAGGATGAGGTCTAAACAGCCGTCAGAAAAATCAGGCTGCTTCTGCATCCCTTACTTTGGAACTTTCCTTCTGAAGCTAGTCCAGGAAATTCAGTAAAAATAAATGCTACTCTGAGTCAATACAAGTACAATCAGATCACAGACCTGACCAAGAACAATGGTGCTATAAAGTTTTTGGAAGCCATCTGCAGCTTAGAAGGCTTTTTCAAAACAAAGCTTTAGTCAATTTAAAATAATTATAAACAGTAAAGCTCCCCCAAACACAGAAGAAACTTTCCTTTCAAATGTTCTTTATAAACCTTCTTTATGCTCTTTAAATTTGGAACCTGTTTTGCCTTAAAGTATTTTTCCCCTGATCCTTATCTCACTCATGAAAACGAAGTTTTAATTCCCCTCCTCTGCTCAGCTATAGCAGAGGAAAATAAGTGAATAGTTTTTCTTGGGTGCTCAGTGCTTAATCAGTGTCAAACCGCAACACAGGACTCTATCTATCTATCTTGTTTGTTTCTCACTTTCCAAATCCTTCAAGTTTTTGCTTATATACATTCCTTCCTTTGCAGATTATTTCATGCACTACGCAGCAATATTACCCTGGTAGCCTATTTGATTAACAGTTTATTTAAGAGCCTGGTCTCCAAGCTGCACACTTTCAAGGTTATATGATTCACAATGGCTATTGGAAAAGAAAGGGCAAGACATCACAGGGACTGCCCTCACACAATGGGAGAGAGAATTATGAACTGATAAGGTGCAGAGTTATCTATAATTAATACTTTGGAAGATGAACTACTCCATTTCATTTTCCAGCCTGGTCGGCTAAGATTGATCAGCCACTTCACTGTTTGAACTGTCCACAAACTTTCACTCTCAGTACAATACCAAAAATCAGCAACTGTCAGACATTGCTCAGCATGTCAAACACTGAAGGAGGAACAAAACCAGGAACTGTATTTTCCATGGATAAAGATGTAAAAGATATCAATAGCAAATATAACAGAATTACTTGCTTCACCAGAATGAAAATTCATGCTTTTCAAGATCATCTGATTACAGCAAACATTGCTCATACTCTTCAGTAAAATGTGTCACTCATTTCTAAGACACAAAACACTGTAGATGACAGTGCCTGAGAAAAAACAGCTAAAATAGGTCAAAAATAAAAATCAAAAAAGCTGGCACTACCTATTCTCTAAAACTGAATGCAAGCTTTTTTGGCACCATCACCTACTGACATGTTAAAAGATACTACTAACAGCATAGGTACACAGTGCTAGGCAGTGGCAACTGCTGCATTTGAACATACAAAATCCAAAACCCCCTCTTGAAAGCGTGTCCTGGAATTTTCACTGCAAGGAAGAAACACAACTTATGATTTCTTAGCTATTTTCACTGCTGTAATCCTTTGTGATATTTCTTTAACCATTAAATAGACATTAAATAATCTAAATTAAATAGACATGAAATAATCTTTATTTAATGTCTGTTCCAATTAGCTTCTTGCCCTTTTAAATCTCTGACCACCCTTTTCTTTTTTGGGAGTTACAACACTCTGTGGGAAACATCTGTAAATAACTAAGCAAACTGCCGTCAGCTTTGACCACAGGATGGAAACCCCAGATACCTACTGCTAGAGCTCAAAATCCTACTTTAAACTGTGCTCATACATAAGGAGGGTAGGCTTTCGTCAACTCTGCTTAATAAACACAGGCCTGGATGGCTCATAGTAAATAAATACATGGCAATGTCAAAACATTATGAGTGTGTCCTATTTTGGAAACTGTGATTGTCAAAATATAGCAAGTTTTCTTTGATCTCTTTCCATAAACTTCACAGCACCAAATCCTTAAATATCTATCATTAGTTAAGGTCCAAATTCATAATCAACAACTGGAAAACATTTAAAGCATACATTCAAGTGCTCTAAGTACATTCTGTGTATATTACCTTTTAATAGCAGATCTGCCACCCAAGCTTAGAGAATACCATTTACCAAACACAGTTTAATGGATTTACTATTTTTACATAAATTCGATAAAGAATGTCCATATTTGTTACTAAAACAACCAAATTCAATACAAAGATGAGCAATTAAAGAGTACAAAGCATGTACAAGTTTTAAAGTGAAAAAGCACATTGTTAATGAAATTGTTTCCTCCAATTGTTTTTTGGGGGGTTTTTTTGCCCATTGGAATTACTGAAGACATTACATACAAATTTGAGATGGCAATGTAAAATAAACTAATTATTCTCACTGCTATCATCACTACCATTCTGCAGAAACCTGAATGCTTAAAGCAAGCCTAAACCTCCCAGGCACCGCAGTTGCATGCAGGGAACGTGCAAACCCAACACCTACCTCCATTTTCCACCTTTGGAAAGAAATATAAGCACGTAAAACAAACATCTTTCCCTTGTCTTTCAAATTGAATCAGGGAAACAAGTGCACATCACCTGCCAAAATGCCCGCCTCTAGCCTAGTAATATTAACTATCTAAAAAAAGGCTTCAAAGTCAAATTCAGCAATACTGTGTCACTCAAATGTAAAACATAATTTACTTCTGCAGCTAAACTCACTATATGAAGAGGAAACAATTATATTTCCATATTTTTGTACTTCACAATGTTTCTCCTTATGTACTAAAGCATTCTTTATTCCCACAGGGACTGACTCCATAGGCAAGGGTACCTGTAAAATACAAACACTTCTTCCCACCTTGCAGCCAGGTGTTTTTTACTGATATGCTGGTTAGGACACATCACAAATAAAGTTATACAACTTCAACCTTCTGCAAATCAGTCTGGTCACCAGGAATTTCTCCTGTTAAAGTAAGGCATGATTTTTCCAAGGATTTCTTCCCACTGACAATTCTTTGAAACGGAATAGAAGAGAGCAGGCAAAAAGAAAACCAGAAAGTGTCCTGTCTTAAAAAAACCCATCCAGAATTACAGTATACTATTCTCTCCTTAGAGATAGGTCCTTCTGAAGTATCCTGTCAGACATTTGAATCAACAACTATATTCCAACTGCAACTGCCAGCATCAGATGCTTTTTAAGAAAATGTAAACCTCCCAGATTGTGCTGAAAGGCTAGCGAGAAAAACAGTTATACAGCCATTTGATTACTTACGTTGTTGTTGCGTGTTTCTACTGCTGGAAACTTCCTGACTATGAATT
Organism: Corvus cornix cornix; assembly: GCF_000738735.6. Taxonomy (NCBI): domain Eukaryota; kingdom Metazoa; phylum Chordata; class Aves; order Passeriformes; family Corvidae; genus Corvus; species Corvus cornix. The sequence goes on from NC_046337.1 coordinate 34,570,536, forward strand.
TGACAGCAGATTCCAGGTTTTTGTCAATTAGATAGGATGGTTTGGCTTTGGGGTCACCACATGCCTATAAAAAAATACAATACGAAATGAAGTAGAAACACAATCATCCATGTAAAGCTAAGTGATAGTTGCCAATCTGAAGATAAACTAGAAAGATTCCTCTTTTTGTTTGTTTGGTTTTAGTGAGCAGGTGATAAAATGAAAGGCAAAGTGCAGGGACTGTCACAGCAGAAATATGCAATGGGAAACAGTACAGAGATGCTCTTCTACTGAAAAAGATGCATGGAAGTATCAAAGCAGTTAGTGCAGAACAGCAGTGAGGGAAAAAACTCAATCCTAAAAGAAGGAGAAAAAAAATGTTTCCTTTTAATGCTATTCCTGGTTTGAGGTAGTGTTGTATTCATCTGGAGTTAACAAACTGTTAGAAAATTCAATCATGTCATCATCTGTGGAGGACAGTGCTGGGTACATTAAATGATTCAACTATCCTTTGTGAAACAAAACTAAACACCCCACCACCAATCTGCATTTAATTTTTTTTTTCCAGTTGTTAACTGTAAGACCATTTTCCATCCCACAATCAAACCACCAATATTTGCCTAACATAGTCTCTTTCCTGAAGTTTTACCCATGTTCTTTATTCCTACAGCATCACAGGCTGAGCTTTAAAAGCAGGAATCGAAAAGTTTCACTAAATTTTAATGTGAAGTCGCAACTGTAAGGTCTCCTAAGTAACTTACGTAGATGGATCTGAACAGCTTCTGTGGACAAACACCTGAGGAAGCACCTACTGTTGCCGGCTACAGTGCATGCTGTCAGACACTACTTTTCTGCTACTCTGACTAGCGAGCCATGCGATACCATTTCATTTGGAGCAATATACTAAAAGCAGCATTACTTACATGACAAAATATGTGCTCAAACTGTAATTCTCTCAAATATTAATTTAGTTTTATTTTCCTCAGAGGGGTTTGCGAAGGAGTTTCACGTCTCATGCAAAACTGAATTACATGCTAGGCATTTCTATGCAACAGAGTGAACTCGAATGACAGCTCATTTAAAAACTTTTCCACATTGATTTCTATGACTGAGTTGTGGACTGTAGAGACAGAAGTCATGGAGTATGAGACCGATTCTGAAAGCGGGCAAGCGGGCAAAGGGAAGGTGAAAAGCTTTGCAAACCTTCCAAACTTGTCCTTGCTGGGAAAGCAGTGTAATAAAAAGAGAGAGAAATTACATATAAACAAATTACTCTTAAATTCTAAAGTATTACATTTATGTGAACTAATACACTATTACCTACATCCAAGAGAACATTACAACCATCTGTTACTCTAGTCAGCACACTTTCTACTAGATGTTGATTATTCTAATACTCACAAAAAACTTTACATGTACTTATTAGAATTTCACTATTGTGCAAAGCACTGTGAATATACCGAGACATGTAACTACTAATAGTACTTCCAAACTAAGTTCAGGTAGAGAGGGAAAAGTTAACAAACATCACATGCAACTACAGGGGAAAAAAAGGAGAGAAACTCAGTGAAGTTTTACATACCTGAAAAAGAAACGGTAGCCAAGAAAAAAAAAACAAAAGAGTCATTATTGAAAGTTTCTAAAACACCTACCAGTAGTACATGACCATCATGATGTATACTCATGTACTATTCTGATATCAAAACTCTCATATTTGCTAAGTTTCCCACAAAGGTACTAAACTTTATTACAGTATTGTATCTATAATACAAGAGGAATTTATAATGAAAATAAATTCAGCAACATCCACAGTATGTTAGATATTAAATTGTTGCTTCAATATCCTTAGAGCAGCAAACCACATATGCCAAAAAAAAGACCTATTTTGTACACACCTTAAAGTCTATACAATTTCAAAAGTACAAACTATACTGTAAATAGGCAGTAAATATTAAACAAAGAGCTTCAAATTCATGAAGTTTTAATTAAATCCGTGTCATGGGTGTCAGAACCTTTGTCAAATTATTTTGTTGTTCTTGCTGCAAAACATGTAACTTTCTCTACTAACAAGATTACTGAGAAAACAACCTAACAGACACATATTTGTGCCCTGTTAAATTCCAATATGGTTGCTGTTATATACGAAACAAGAAATCTGCCACTGTTGACTTCATAAATTTTTCAGTCTGAATTCAAACACTCCTTCCACATACACTCCTTATTTTTCCTAGAAACATTTGTTTTCCTTCCTATAAATCAGCTCTCCAAAATGTTTACTAAAGCTTAGGTTCTATCCAAGCCCTTACACACACATTCACAAGGAAACAGAGATTTGAAAACATCAACATGCACATCTTCCTGTGGCTTCAGAACTCAGGCCCCAGAAAAGACAAGTGTAATCCTCAGTCTAACTGGCAATCCTCTCAATATATGTGAATATGCTCCTCGTTTGCTTCTTTCCATCGGTTGTTAGCTGACATTATACTTGAAGCAACTGTAACTCTTCCTACTAATAAACTACACTAGACTGATTGATAAATAAGAAAATTCCTGCAAGATGTTAGAAGTATCCCTCACACACACCAAAATTCCAACTTCTAGAAAGCTGTACAAGCCTACCTAGACAGACTGAATTAAAAGAGGACAATAGACATCACTGAACAAGTGGGTCAATGCTTTTCCTTCACTCTCCCATGTTCCACAGCAGCTCAGCTCCTTTCTAAGAACTGGTATTAACAGTTACTAGCTGTTGTTCCATCAATACAGTTTTCATCCATACAGTTACCTGCATTCAGTATCACAGGTAAAACAGTCTCCATGAGATAAACCTCTCCCAAAATGGTGAACAGACCTCAAACTCACTATAGTTTACCCTATAAAGCATAAAGAATGAACATACAAACCCCAAACCTAGCACTTTTGCACAAGCATGAACGTGTGTTAAGGCACACAAACAGAATTTTGCTCTAAAAAGAACAAAGACATTGAGGGCAATATTCTTAGAATGTAGATAAGAAATGTAGTTTTTGCTTTTAATGGTTGTATTAGGCAATACAAAATCCTTTGTGAGTACAGTAATGGATAGAAACATTGTGGTAGAACATACAAAAGCCATTTGTCCATATACAGCTCTCCAGTATTCACATAGAATTCTGAGCACCAGCCAAAACCAGTAGCCCTTTCTCAGCCTCATATACTACTTTTTTCCCCCCTTGTGGGTTGCAATAACTATTCCTCAATTCATTTCTTATTAGGAAAAAACACACAATCCAGAATTACTACAATTTTGAGCATTAAAAAGAAATTCACAAATTAAAAATGTTCTTACTAGTGCAGCATTCACAGAACACAGCTCTGGAGCTATGGGATTCCAGCTGCTTCAGTCCTGAAATATTACACTGAAAGAATCTCCCAGCAGTCAATTCTGAATTTCTTTGTATATTACTAAACAGCTGTTAAGCAGCTATGCTGAAAAAGATCATGCAAAGCTATGGTTAGAAACTAATCTACATAATTCAAAAAAAAATTAATGGACTCAGATGCTGGGTTTCCTTCAAGTTACACAGCATTTCTTTCCACAGATCTTTAGAATGGTATCCTTCTATGATAAGCTCTCAACTAAGTAAAGTTATTCTGTGCACCATTCTGTGCAACTACCAACAAGAACAATATGATTTCTATAGTTAAGAAGTTTGCCATTCACAATACTCATTTGCTATCATATGCACAGTTATCAAGCTTCAGAGAGATCAGACTAATATGCACTGTTTCCACATGCTTCACTAGGCCATGTTTTGAATTAAAGCAGCATTTTCCTACCTACCCTAGTGAGGTAAATAATTATATTATTATTAAACAAAATTCAGATTCTCTTCCTCCCTTGATGCTATTAGATTCTTCTATACTAATTTAACTTTGAAAATTTAGAATACTACATATCTATACTTGCTATGTTGTACTCACTCAGAAGCAGCCAACAACAAATCATTCAACAACAAAAATCTTAATGCTTTAGGCGTACATCTAAGATAAGGAGCCTCTAAAGAGGAAAACAGAATATAGTTCAACTGCCTTTGGCCCAGAATACACCAACATTAATACACAGCAAAGAGACCTTTTGCCCCAATACTGTTACAGCTATCACTGCAAAAATCTGAGCTTAACATTTCACTTCCTACTTGAGGGCAGAGGATGTTGAAGGAGAAGAAAAAAAAACATCCATCAACAAAATTACTATATACATGCAGCTGAAGTGGCCTGAACAAAAGGAAGTTTATGTTCAGGTACAATCATTGTCAGTAGTCAGTGCCCCAAACTAGCATTTAAAACCCCTGAACCTCACTCATGACTCAACATCAACCTGTTATGTGCCCTTGAATAAGAACACTGGGAAGTAGCACCTGAGTTACATGGCTTAGGATGGTAAAAAAATAAAGCCTAAATATTTACTGTATTATGGAAAGACCTATTATATATTTTCTTTTGTTGTTGCTAAACCCAACCTATTCCAAATTAGCAGCAAGGCTGTCTCCCAATAAAAGAGAAACAGGGCCATTTGAATTAAAAATTACCTATTTTCATCCCCCAAACCTCCTATATCAGCAGATTATCATAAACCATACTTTGCAGCAATTTAATGTGTTTATTACTTCAAGAAATCTTGATTTACTGTTACTGCAGAGCTGAGATAAAACACTGCCACTTGACTGTGGCAACATACACTGAAATAATCTCAGCCAACAAATCACTTCACCTTTAAGTTTCATTTACAAATGAATCTGCACTAAAAACCTCAGTGAATTTAACAAGGAAATTAATGGAATTTCTGTGACAGTATAAACTATGCCATCCCCCAAATTAGTAACTTGGATTCGTAAATGGAAACACTTTCAGGATGTCGCACATTCAAAAACAGGAAAAGCTCCTGTATGTCCCGCTTGCAGTTTACTACAGCCCTTTCTCTTGATACAGCAGAAAGGCAGGCACTGGCAGAAAGTCAGGCACTGCTCTTCTTTCCTCGTAAGAGCTGCTGGCACTAAAGACTTCATGCTAAGATATATCTCTAAGTTTACATGCCTGGTTTCCAGGTGTACATCCTGTAAATTATATTAAATATAAAAGTCAAAGAAACATTCAAAGAGACATTTTCACCATTAATTACATTTTTGTAAGATAAAACCTATTATATACTCTTTGTTTCTGCCATGCATTTAAAACAATTAAGAATATGAACTCACAATCTCTAATTTTGAAAAAGCAAAACGACTGAGAAGGAGAGAGAGGTGAATAAACAATAAAGAGCTGCTTTGAATAGTGGTTCACACTACATTTGCTTTAATATCTCTGATTAAGCCTACCACAACTGCTTGCCTGTATTTTAGGTTGTGGAAGCCTAAGTTCATTATTAAACAGGCTAGTCCCAGGTAAATTTTGTGAATAAAGCCTTGTCCCTCTTAAAGTCTCTCCAACAAGGTGCAAGAATTAGTTGGTCACACATGGACAAATTATTATAGTTTAATACTTTTGATGGCTAAAATTTAACTGTCCTACACCAGCATCACTAGGATGATCTTGTTCTAAGTAAATTACATTACTTATTCTTGTAGTTACATAAATGATACTTGATGAAAGGTAAACCTGTATCTTGATACAAATTATGCTAATAGTTTCAAGCAAGATCTGGAAGCTGAAGAAAGTCTCTATGTAACTACTTCAGGAAGAGTCTCTAAAGGCCTGGGGCATACCCAAAATATGGCACAAAATTATTAGAAATTTAACAGCTGTTGCACTTTTTATTTACTAGGGTTCAAAACTTGAAAAATAATGTAGCTTCATTTCAATTCAAAATTAAGTCCAGCGTTTCCTAGATCTAAGCAAGACATCTTCCCTGCATTTACTCATTATTTGGTGTGTGTTGAACTCCAAGTATATACCTTACTTTAAATCCTAGTGTATCACTACTCAGAAATTCAACAAAGTAAAATGTAAATGCATGTGAAATCAGAAGAAAAGGCTAGAAAGGACCTCGAGAAATTGCCCACCTACCTCTCCTGTTCCAAGGCAGGATCAACTGTATCTGTGTTGCTCCTGGGACATGTCTGCCAAATCTTTACTTACAGGTCTCGAACATGCTACATTCAAAAACATTCTCACAATATCTTCCAATATTAAATTTCGTTTTCCAATATTTAATGTAATCCACCACTTCTTCATCTCTGGTGGTCATACTGGATGGCACAAACTATTCCCCATCTCTCTAAGCTGACTTGAAAAAACATTCCCATTTTTTAATGGGTCCAATTTTCTGCACCACCTGTCCTTATTATTCTGCTCTGAACTTTCTCCATTTCGTCCACATCTTCCTTGAAAAGAGTAGTCAACCAGATACGTTTTCAATGAATCTCCATGAAGGAGATGTAGAGCAAAAGGATTACTTTTCCTTCAGATATCTTGCTCACAGATTTATATAACCTCATGTCATCCCTGATTTTTTGCAGCAAAACTTACCTGGCTCTTGTTTGCCCTGGGATGTCCCCAACCTTTCCCAGCTATTTTCTCCAGACTTGATATCCCATTACTTCTCATTTTGTTCTTTAAATTCCACTAAGTACAAAATAGCTTACAATCATACCTGCTCAGCCACCTCCAAGTCTGTTAGACCATACCTACACTCAAGCTGAATTTCAATTAGATTCTGTAGCTTGGCCCAGTTTCCTACGTATAAATTTATTAAGCTCACTGTAGCCATCATCTAGGTTATTGATGCAAACAGTGATTGGAACCAGAGGTAATACACAACCCAACAAGACCCTGTTGATCTCTGTCTGACAATGAGATCTTCACAATCATTCCCTAATATGGTGATCCATCTGCTTTCATCATCACAACTTCATCCAGACTGTACTTCCTTAGATTGTTCATAAGAACAATCAGATGGTCATGTCAGCAGCCTTGCTAAGGTCAACACATAAAGTATCTTCTGAACTGTCCATACTAGAGTGACCCATCACCTTGTCGATGACTGAAATATACTGGGTTTGACACCATCTGTACAGTGATAAATTCACACTGTCTTCTTGTGTTTGTAGCACCCATTTAAGCACTTGGTTCTATTAATCAAATATGGGGCAGGTGAAATGCAAAGGATAAAAAAAATTAAGAGAAGTTTCACTGCCACAAAAATTTTCCTCAAAGTAGTTTATAAAGTAACATCTTAAGAAGAAGAAGCAAGGCAGTGGGAAAGCCTTGTCTATTCTGAACCTCAAATGGGAACTGTTACTACTTTTTAGGTGTATCTCCTCTGCAAACAACTTTAAAAATCTCTTGTAACTAAAACTGGATTTGGTTTTGTGTCAACACAAAATGAACAGTGATTGCAGGGAGCAAGGTAACTTGTATTTGCAAGCCAAGAAGCAAGGCAAAATAATTCTGGGCATCTACTCTTGATACAAAAGGAAAAATCCACTCTGTATATTTTAGAAGATATCATGGGACATTTTTATTTTATTGGAAAGTCTTACTGTTTCTTTACAAATTTAATTGCTTTTCTGAGTGTATGATATAGTATCACCAGTCAGTGTTTGCTTCTTGAGCAAAGGAATTTTTTTTTTTTTAATTACCAGCACTGTGAGTTTGTTTGGGGCTTCCTCCTCTGCTTATCAATGAGACAGTATTATAAGCCATTCCTCCAAAACCACAGACACAAACATATACTGCCATTTTAACCTTTAAAGAACTGCTGACATCTATGGAAGCAATACTACCCCACCCTGAGACACTTCCCAGTGACCTGAAGACATTACCTGACATTATCTGTTCAACACCAACCTTACAATTCAAAACTAAATTATTGGTGAGCTTTTCCTCTCAGCTCAAAGGTCTGCACTCCAGCACAGAGTTTCGTGTCCAAAGGGTGATCAAATCCTACACCATTCCAAACTTCAGAACTCTGCAGATTGGAAACTTCCCCATGGTCTTCCAGTCACCTAAAATCTCTCCCACTGTGTCCTGAAGAACCACTCAAGTGCCTGAGCAAAACTACTTACATTTAAGTAACATCCTCAATATAGGTAAAAATCCGGTATTTTCACTATTACATCTTTAAAGAAAATATAAAGTCAGCTAAAGCCTCTGCAAACAGTTATTAAGTTCCTTATTTACGAGTTCAGTTTGGTTATGCAGTTCACATCCAAGAATTGGTTTAAGAGTCTCATTTTTCAGATACTACGTAATCGAGTTGGGAAACTCAAAAGAATTTTTTTTGTTAATCACATTTAAAAAACATCTTGCAAACAAAGGTAAAACCTATACTGTGAAGAACAACAGAACACTGCTAGCAAAGCTATTCATGATAAATAACAGACTCATCATGTTTGATTAACATATACTCTAAATAATTCAAAACCTTAACTTTCATCCCTAGCAGGTCTGTTGACTGTAGTACTACTTCAACACTCATCAAAATCACACCCCCTTGATTTGCTCTGGCTAAATCTCTACTTCAGGTATTTCAAGATCAAATTTCTTACTGTAAACACATCCTAGTATCCAAGGATTTTATAAACAAACAAAAGACAGGCCCACAAAAAAGATTATTCTCTGCTGCCACCACTCTGTAACAAAACAGTTGTTAGTAATGGCAGCATTTACACAAGGTTTACCAACACAAGACTCGGTCTCCTCTGGAAGGTAACCATGAAATCCAAGCTTCACCTGACCCAGGATGGCATGAAAAACCCTTGCTGTCTTTGGTTTATAGAGGTGCAGTTGTACACAAATAATGACAAAAATTACAGGGTAGACAATAACCTATGTAACTGTGGATAAATTCTTAAAAAATAGAAAGAACAAACCAAGAGAGAAACCACAGTGTTAAGAGTTCCAAGTTCAGTACTAATACTGGTCCCAACACAAAAGACAGCTGAAAGCAGCAAGCAAAGGGCCATCCTTCAAAGTAACAACAGCAACAAAAAAATCCACCTCCTTACAGGGTGGAAATATAAGCTCTGTCTCATCATCCACTATTACCTGAGTAACTTCACTTTTCCTAATTTCCATGTCACTCTCAGAGGCAAAAAAACCATACAGCCACATACTCTGTCTTAAAAACAACGAATTTTTAACTGTTTCAAAAGACAACAGTGGCACAGAAGGTCAGTAAACAGGAAACTATGAACAATTATGAGCTATAAGCACAACAGCAACAAAACTGAAATTTGTATAGGAAGATGAAGTATAAAAAAATCTATGTTTCTAACTGCTTTTAACAACTTCTGCGATTCTTTGGGAAGTAAAATTTTCCTGCTTTGATTCTAATAGTTGAGAAAATTCTTAATCCTTGAAAATCTGTACTCTCTAGACAGCATCTACAGCAATCTCTACTGCTGCTACATATACTTCAACCTCTCACTTCCTCTTATTAAAAAAGTCTTAACCATTTCCTTTAACCGCAAACCCACATATTGTGTGGTTATCAAATAGCTTGAATTTCGGTATCATCTTCAACAGAGGCAGCTATGACAGAATCTTAAACAGCAGCTTTGGAACTGATAGCTTACAGAGAGGAAAAAAAAAGAAATAAACAGAAGTGTTCCAAGCAGTCAGTGATGCTGCAGCTGGGCTGAAGAGAGACTCACAATACAACAGTCAATCCCAAGACTTCTGGGCTCACCATCTGAGCTAGCCAGTTACCCCTGTCAAGCAGTACTGACTGCAGCTAAAGAAAACTACTATTTGAATCACAAATCACTACATGAATACACAAGAGTTGTGCCTGGGACATCTCCATATTTGCAAAACTACACATGACACAATAATCAAGCCACTTGGTCATGCCTACTCTCTCTGTGTATCCAAGACCTAGCAATTTTGGACTCGGTTCTTGGCATTTGCAGGAAAAAGTGGTGACATCCCCAGTGCTGATGCTCCCCTGCAGAGAGCCTGTCCACCTGCATCACTTCCTAGACATAAGTAACAGCAGAGGCTACCACCATATGGGCCAACATGCTCAGGACTCCGCCATCCAAACATGCCAAGCAGAAACATGTCTGTAGGCACTGGATCATTTAACAGGAGTAAGTGTCCCTATATCAGGACACTGGGAATGAAAACAGAGCCCAGACTCACAATGGCTAAGGCAGAGCTATCAAGACAAGGTTTAATTTCTCCAGTCCTGTTTCCTGTCCCACAAAGCAGGGCTGTGCTCAGGAGAAATTCCCGTTGCTCATTTTCACCTGATACATTTCTCTCAAAGTGCAACAAGCACACACACAAACAACTTCCTCATTTTTATGGTTTTCCCCATAAATTGTGAATTTCTGTTTGTTAGAAGTGTAATTATATTGTTACCATTATTAAACTGAAGTGATTTTCCAATGTACAAAACTACAGACTAAAAGGAACCTTTCAGAAAGACAGGAACTTGTAATCACCTAGTCAGAATGCTTTATTTATGTCAGTGAAGATTTGTAGAAACACTCAAGTGCACATCAAATACTGAAATGGCTTTGGATTAATACTGACTTATAAATACTTCAATCACTTGGTTTGTTGGGTTTTTTTCCCTGAAAAACCATCTTAATTAAAATCAACACTGCACTTGATAGTCCTTACTTCTCTGGTCTCCCATATGAGCAAAACTTTGACAAAACACATCCTTTACCTCAGATCAGTCAGGCCACTCCTGACAGAAACCTGGGTCCAGAAGTCAGAGGACCAAGTAAATACCTAAAACTCTCAATCTCCCTTTGCCATTTCAGCTGAGGCCAGCATGGGAACAGCACTGAAGTTTTAATGTGCTGAACCCACAAAGGTGTACTTGAAGGTAATAACTAGCATTTTCTTTGAAATAAGAAAAACCTCTCAAATAATTGTGTTCAAGGCAAAGCAATAAAATCCTAACTAGTATTCATTACTGGAGGTGGGTTGAGGGGCCATACACTTTCAGACAATATTTCACTCATTAGGAAAATGAAGCTGGGAAGGATACAAGCACCCAGCACAGGGGTTGGAACTAGATGATATTCAAGGCCCCCTTCCAACCCAAATAATTTTATGATTCTGTGGCCATGAACTACATTCTTTCCTACAGGAAAACATAACGATTACCTCCAGAAGAGAAATTAACCGAGCACGAAGGCGTGACCCATCCTTCTCTCAACATCCAGACCTACAGCTTCCTGCACCGCCGAGCCACCTCACCCAGGCCAACACCGATCCACTTCCTTCGGCAGCCGGGGAGCAGCTCCAGCAACCACGGCAGCCCCAAACACCCGCTCCATCTCACGCCGAGAGATGCTAAGCAACGGCAGGCCTCGAACTTATCGAAATCAACATTACGAATTTTACCCCAAACCTCTTTTTCCGTTCGGTAGCGACAGGTTTTGGCGTGGGAAAAGCCCCGCGGCGCTGCCCGCTCGTGTGAGTCACGCACGGCAGCGGGGCGGCAGCGGCTCCGGGGGCCGCGCCGGGACCAGGCCCCGCTCCTGCGGGCGCCGCGAGGATCGGCCCCGGCCTCCTCCATTCCTTCATCCTTCTCTCCCGGTATCGATGCAGCGGCCGCACGAAAGCCCCGGCCCTCCCTTCCCGGGCCGGACGGCGGCGACGCGGCTCCCGCCTAGCCTCCCGGGCCCCGCCGCTAGGCCGCCGGCACAGCCGCAAGCCCAGCGGAGCGCCGGCCTGAGCGGCGGTGAGGATCGCGCCGGGGCGGTTCCCCGTTCACCCCCCTCTCCGCCGGGGCCCCCCGCACCTTCTTGATGTTGTAGAGCCGGGTGAGCATGCCGACGCCGCGGTCGTTAAGGATGGTGAGCTTCTCCGCCAGCTTCTGCTGGCTCGGCTGCAGAACGGACCGCGACATCTTGGCCCTCCACTGCCCCCACCGCCGCTCACAGCCCCGCGGCCGCCGGCCTGGCCCGGCGCTCCCTCTCCGCCTGGCCCGGCGCTCAGTGCCTCCGCGGGGCGTGGGCACAGGTCACGTGGGGCGGCGCTCGGGCTCCCCCTGCTGGCGGGCGGTGGAGGCGCCCGTGCTGAGCGTTCCCCGGTTCCCGCAGGTTTGGGGGCACGGATGGATGTGTGAGGGGGGTTTCGGGTAGAATACCAAGGTGTGCTTCGAAACAGTAAAGAACGTCCGTTTTCCTTCAAGGTTTATACCGAATATAGTTATGGATGCCCCATCACTGGAGGTGTTGGCTGGATGGAGCTTTGAGCAACCTGGCCTACTGGAAGCTGTCCCTGTCCCTGGCAGGGAGTTGGAACCAGATGGTCTTTATGGTCCCATCCAACTCAAACCATTCTGTGAGTCTATGAAAGCCCCATTTTTTTACTTAATCAACTTCCCTTTTTAATTTAATCAACTCCATTTTTTTACTTAAACAATGAAAGTCCTACACTTTGGCCACAATAACTCCATACAGCTCTACAGACTGGGGCAGAGTGGCTGGAAAGCTGCCCAGGGGAAAGGCCCTGGGGGTGTTGGTCAACAGCAACTGAACCTGAGCCAGCATGTGGTGAACCTGAGCCAGCCCAGGTGAGCGAGAAGGCCAATGGCACCTGGTTTGTGTCAGGAACAGTGTGGACAGCAGGACCAGGGAAGTGAACATGCCTCTGTACTTGGTACTGGTGAGGCTACATCTCAAGTGCTGTGTCCAGTTCTGGGCCCCTCAGCTCAGGAAAGATATTGAAGTGCTGAAACTTGTTCAGAGCAGGGCAAGGAAGCTGGTGAAGGGTCTGGAGCTCATGTTCCTATGAGAAGCAGCTGAGGGAGCTGAAGTTGTTTAGCCTGGAGAAGAAGAGGCTCCAGGGGGACCCCAACGCTCTCTAGAACTCCCTGACAAGAGGGTGGAGTGAGGTCGGGGTCAGTCTCTTCTGCCATGCCAGTGAGAGGATGAGAGGAAATGGCCTTAAACTGAGACAGGGGATATTCAGATTAGACATTAGAAAACATTTTTTTGCTGTTTGGGTAGTCAGGCATTAGAATAGGTTGCTCAGGGAGATGGTAGAGTCATCGTCCCTGAAGGTTTTTAAGAGTCATCTGGATCTGGCAGTGGGTGATGTGGTTTAGGAGTTACAGTGGCAGTACTGGATTGACTGTTGGACTGGATCATATTAAAGGTCTATTCCAACCTTAAAGATTCTTTGATTTTTTTACTTAACCAACTGAAATTAAGAACTGGGGCCCAGCAGACCACTGCACAGAGTAATACTGACACACTGTCACTGCTGGTGACCCTTGTTTTCTGAGGGCACTTCCATCAGCACCAGAGCATCACATCTCTGTGATGGGAAGAACTTGGGGATACCCCTGGGGCTGTTGCCATCCCCCTGAGCTGTTGCTCTAGACCAGTGTACAGCAAATTCAGAGAAACACCATATCACCAACTAGATGAGTCACATCGCTGCTATTTTTTTCACTTGAAGCCACGGAAATTAAAAGCATATATTTTTAAGGAATGATGACATTTCTATGCCGTGAATATCAACAAGAGACCTCCAGAAGAGCCATCCCTTATTGTAACCTCTTAGGGAGATGATTGCAGTGCAGAGATGCAGGGATGATTGCAGCTGGGATGCAGGGATTCCCAGTCTAGGGAATGAGAGACAGGCTTAAGAATTAACCTTCTAATCTCATTTTTTATATAGTGGCACCACCATCTGTGCTCGTTTTTTGCGTAATAATACTTCTATTTCATTTTCAGTTCACATTTTTGCACTAGAAATCAGAATCAGACAGTCTCAGTCTTTCAGATGTTTTAATCTATTTTGGAAAGCATAGAAATGAATGTGAGAAGCCTGAATGTAGTTAAATTGTTACTGACCTCTCTCTTCACTTTAGCAATTACAAGACAATTTATGATTCAGAATAAAACCAGGAAGCAAGAACTTAGAGTTCCAATCTGAAGTCTGCTATTGACTCATTCATTGGCCTTTATCAGATGATTTTATTTCTCAGCTTCGTGTCCAAGAGTCAGGAGTACCTAGCAACAATGTTGTAATGATTAATTAGGTCAGACCTGTTAGACCTGACTTTTCACTACTGGAGTCTATGGAAAACATCAAAAATATTCAAATTGCTATTTAAATTTATAAAGCATAAAATGCTATATGATTTAATGTGATTTAATGAGTATCTGTAGTAATACTTTCCACAAAGCATCTTCCTTCCATTATAAATTATTTTTTGAAGTATCGACTGTAATATTTCTAGTTGAAACAAAGATGTTTCTCACGTAGTTGTACTGCAAAATAAGAATCATAGAATGGTTTGGGTTGGAAGGGACCTTAAAGATCATCTTGTTCCAAACCCCTGCCATGGGCAGGGACACCTTCTGCTAGACCAGGAACTCCGTTCAACCTCTCCAGGGATGGGTAATCCACAGCCTCTCTGAACAGCCTGTTCCAGTGCCTCACCACTTTCACAGTAAAGAGTTTGCCCCTAATATCTGATCTAAACTTACCCTCCTTCAGCTTAAAGTCATTAAAGAACAAATACTACTACTTTTTTTGTTTCTCACCTACACACCTACAGCTAACACAACAGCATCCCATTTTTAATTTCATAATCAATTATTTTTAGCCATATTGGATATTCTGGAAGTTTCAAACAGTAACAATCACAGAATTTGTAATTTATATATGGCCAAGCAAGTGGAATGACGTCACTGAGCTGTTTCATTGTGAGTTTTTGTGTGTCGTATTGAAACATCTATGATCTAACATCCTAATCTTTCTTCCTCTGGAATTAGTAGAAAAACTACAGATCACACTGGAGTCAGAGCTACTTGATTTGATAAGGCTTGTGCTTAACGGAGCTCACTGGAAAACTCTCAAACTCTCTGTAACTACTTGTAACTACTCTGAGACGTATCCATGCTGCATAGATAACAGGCTAAGGCACAGAAGGGAAAAATTACTAACTCTCCCCTTAGTAGTAGAATCCTGTTTTTAAACTCTCACATTATTCAGCAGCCTGTTTACAAGATCCTATTATAAGGAGCACCTTGAGTTACTATAATTTTTTTAATGTAAATATTGCCAAGTTATCTGCATTTCTTGAAAACATACCGAATATTGGAACAGGGAAAGGATCAATATCAGTACAAAAGAACTTTTGACACAAGGAATTTTTAATACTATGCCATGATACAGACCTAATACTAAATAGATGATCTGAATTATCGCTGTAACATGGTTACACACAGACTTTTAACAATGCTGTTGGTCAATGTCAATGTGTGTACTTAAGCACTCCACAGTTTTGTCACCAATTTTAATGGCAACAGTGTTAAGCCTGTGTTGTCATACTACTTTTGCTGCAATTTTATGTAGAAACTTCAGGAATATATGTAGATTTTCCAGTAGGAAAATTTATTGGATATTAGATGATAAAAATGTCTGCACCACAAAATATGTGTTCACCAGTCTAGAAGCAAGAATAGCAATAACGTTGAAATAAAAGTTTTGTCAGTAATAGCACAGCTCTTACAAGTGTGGTAAAATTAAATGAACAAGAGAGTAAGGCTAAGAATTATTTTTAAAACAAACAACTTCTATTTCCTCGATGATTTATTAATGATTAAGATTTGAACAGCTTTCTATTTTTATTCCAGAAGTATGAGTTCAGGGCAAGTTTGAAACAGCACTTCAGATTTGGGTCAAGCTCAACTCTGGTCCTTTTAAAGTCAGTAATCTGTTCAGTACAGGGTTTAATTTGCTATGGGGGTTTCAGACAGTAATGAAAATCATAAAATTATTTGGGTCGGAAGGGACTTTAATTATCATCTTGTTCCAAACCCCTGCCATGGGCAGGGATACCTTCCACTAGACCAGGTTCCTCCAAACCCCATCCAACCTGGCCTTGGACCTCCAGGGATGGGGCAGCCACAGCTTCTTTGGGCAGCCTGTGCCAGGGCCTCACCACCCTCACACTACAGAATTTCTTATGTATCTAATCTAAATTTCCTTTATTTCATTTTGAACCCATTCCCTCTTGTCTTATCACTACAGTTCCTGAGGAACAGTCCTTCTCCAGCTTCCCTTTAGACCCTTCAGATACTGGAAGGCTGCTATGAGGTCTCTGTGCAACCTTCTTTTCTCCAGGCTGAACAGTACAATGGGATTTATAGTTTTCTAGCACTGCTATTTTAAAACCTGTAGTGGGCAACTTACTACTGCAGAGTAGGCTATGTTGCCACCTAAGTCTTTGCTACAATTTTAACTTACTTCTCTGTAGTAGTATTTATGTATTTTTTTTCCTTTCCTGTCTGTTTTTCCTTAGTTTATCTTCTGGCTTGGATTTTCATGTGAAATGGCCATGTGCTGGCCAGGATTTTCAGTGAAACGGCAATCATCAACTGCATTCTTGTCCTGGGTTGCAGTGTATTCTATTATCATCCTCAGGAGCTGTTGAAACCAGGTGGGGCAGTGTTTCCTTGCCTCCTCCCCCCAGACTATCTTTCTGTTAATGGTCCATCAATGCCTTGCCACATGACTCATCATCCCATTGTGAGATGCTCCACCCAGAAGGAGGAACCAAGCATTCCATCCTGGATATAATCTGAGATTCCAAACACTACAGACAACCTTTCCACTGGATTTCCAGAGGACAAGAGCTACATAGCCACCACTGGACTTTCTGAGGAAGAGCAGACCCTTCTACAGGACCACAGCTTCAACAGAACCACATCCACACTTCAGGAGGACTGCAGCCACCATTTTATGGGACTGCTACCACCACCCTGACTAACAGCGCATCAGGTTGTATCCTGACTCTGTCAGTTTAACCCAGTGTTTTCTGCCTGTTTTGTTTTTTTTTTAAATTTCCCTATTAAATTGTTATTCTGACTTGGTGCCTCCTACTGGTTTGTTTTCAAACTAGTACAATTCTCCATGAGCAATCTAGCACAGCCCATTGCATGACTTCTGCACCTTTGGCCAACAGAAGTCAGGAAACAATTTTTATGGACTTGTCTTGTTCAATATTTCCTTTTCAGGTAGAAATAATTCAAAACAGGAAGACAAACTGTAATTTTAACATACCAGAATTTTTATATCGTCACCATAACCCCAATTATTTTGGTCATGTCTTAGTATTTATTTGTTAATAATACATAAGTATTTATGACATTATTGAACTTGCATGTAAAAGCACACAAACTGAATAATTTACCATACAAAGGCTATAAGATTTTTGAGAGACCCTAAAAACATAAGTAGCATTGAAAAATACAGTTGCCTTTATCAGACAGACTTTTAATCTTATGTAAAGAAGCAACAGGTTCAAAAGACCTATCATCCTCACTAAACCAAGCTGACAGATCCATTAGACTTCAATCTATAATTTTCTGGATGAATCCAAACCTTTTTCACTATTTAATCCATCATAAAGCCAGCATAACTGCAATTTCCCATGTTCTCTTCTTTCCTCACTTTAAAGATATTTGGGCATTATTTTAATCTACTCTCCCTTTAACATGCAAGCTCATACATGTGCCAAGTCCCTGCTCAATTATGTGTGTGTCTTGGCATCCTTTTAGCTGAGGTTGTATATGAACACAGCAGTTGTTCAGAGATACCAGACCTTTGAACTTAAAAGAACATGAATGTAGGAGAGGGAGGACATAAAAGAGGTGTGCAAAGTAATTTTGAAACAGATGATAAATACCATAGCAGCTATTCTTTCATGAAGTGCAGATGCCTGCCAGTTCCAGAATGCACGAGCAATCCTGCTCATACCGGAGGGACAAGTATGACAACTCTGCTCCAGGACTACTAGCCCAACACTATGTGAATGAGTCTCGATCAGTAGAGAAGCAGGTTGTTACCAAGATTTGAGAGCCAGGTTTCTCAGCATGTCCCAGGTCCATTACTAACCCACGATGCTTAACTGGCTAATCAAATGTCAGCCTGCTGGCTATAGATATTTGGGACTGCAAGAAGAAATTTGTTTACACGTGAGTTATCAGCATGGCTAAACAGAATGAACTTAGAAGGCATTGGTGGGCTAAGATTTGGCCTGTTCCAGCCTGAGGCACTGCCTACTTTTAGAGCAGAAGAGGAATCAAGATTCAATTGTTTAGTTTCAGAGTTTGGATTACAATTAACTCCTGCAGAAACCATTGAGCAAACAGATTAGACTTTTCCCACCGGCTATGAAACAAAATTTAGGAGGGCTGTCAGAATGAGCTACACAACTAAATTAAGTTCTTGAACTGATACAGTTGTAGACCTTAAATTAGCTTTCTAAGCAGGCATTACATTGCTAGCTTTAAAAATCTCCTGGCAAATACTGAAATCAGAAAGGGCACTGGATTAGGAGTCCACCTAGATTAGAAAAGGGCATTTTATTTGCAGTTTCCCTACAGGCTGAAGAGTCAAGTATACCCAGTGGTGATCTCCAAGATGTCTATGAGGCCACTAATTATACACAGAATGCTTAATGGCCTTCAAATCTTTGTCACAAAGATGAGCTAGCCTATGCTAACTGCCCACTGACCAGAAAAAACACAAATACTCAGTTTGCAAAGAGCAATCTCTGACTTCTTTGAAACTGGGATGTGTTCAAAATATTGTGCATTGATGCTGGAATACAGATGGCAAAGCCCCTATTATGGTGTTCCTGCACACAGAAAAACTGTAGGGCTTCTGTTGGGCCTACAATTTTAACTGCCTTCAGGTACCTACAGAGCCTTTTTTGGCAGGCACTGAATCAGGGGGATGGGGAAGCAGAGGTTAAATGATTTACTAAGAATTGGTTTGTTAGAAGCAATGCATACTGCTTGCCCAACACTTATTGTGCCTACCAAAGCAGGATGAGAAGATATGAGACTATTGATAAGGTGAAGGAATCTTGACCAAAGATCCTGTTTTTAACCTAAAACTAACTCAAACCAGTCTTGAAGTTTGGACTTAGCCCAGGGGAATAAAGAGCATGCACAGGGAGGAAAGGTGAAAAGTTCAGGATGAGGAAGACTCCTTTACTTATCTGAGGAAGACTCTTATTTCATCTCGGAGACCCCTGCCCGTGACCACCAGACAACACTGCACAAGCGCAACGTGGATGTAAATGACTTTTGGGTTCATTGTAATACGAAGCAAGGCTAGGCGGGGCTAGATGATGAATATGTATAGGTGTATTGGGAAACTTAATGAATATGGAACTTGTAACCCAATAAATACCAAGCTGAATGCAGCTGTCGGCACGCATGGTTTTGGAGGAGCTATCCCCCATGCGTTCCAGTGCTGGAATAAACAGACCTACTTTACTACTTATTTAGTAGTGGAGTCTTTGCCGCTCATCATTTTGGCGAGCAGCCAGGAGAAACTCTGTCCAGCTGCAGGATCGGCTTAGGAGCGGATGTCCTAGGCACGCCCCAGGGCTTTCCTGGAGGATCTCCGCCCCTCGGCTCGCTCACTGCGGCGGACAGACAACAACCTGCTGAAACTGCGGATAAACGGTATGCTTTGCATTTAGGGTGCCTGTGAGTCGTACGCGTGGCCAGGGCTGCTGGTAAGCCGCGAGGAGACGTCCCGCGCACAGTGTAGTCCCTGTGAGGGTAAAGGTGGGGCTTACGAGCAACCGGCTACCGGAGCCGGCAAGGGGGAATCACTGACCGACAGAGTGGCTGCCGGTGATCCTGAGAGCGGATCGGGTGATTCCAAAAAGGGGGGGCCCCGCCGGAACTTGTCACCATGTCGGGAAAATGTAAGCGGGACCCTGAAGCTATTACAAGTGAGTGTTGTGAACATTTTTGCTACTAGTAGCTGGTTTGAATGTTGTTGTGTTGCTTATATGTCTGTGTGGATATTGGTTGTTGTTGGATTGCTTTCATGTGTATGTGGCTGTATATTAGCTCGCCTATTTGTTTGTAAATCTTGGGTGGGCGTGTTGCCGTGTGTTGTTTGAGAGTGTGATATTGAAGCATTTGTTTGGGGAGGTGCTTGCTTGTTGGATTTGGAATCATGGCTGGGAGAACCCCTTCCCCTCAGTGGTTCGGTTTGGATTTGTGGGAATTTATAAATCCAATAAGACACTGGATAGAGAGGAGAGGCAAACGAGTCCCTTTAGAGGGAATATACAGAACCTCTGCAGGAAGATTAGTGACTCTTGATTGGGAACAACCAGCAGCAGAGAATTTAGGGCTTGAAAGAGTATGTGGAATAGCTTGTTTTTGTGCATGCATCAGAACTTTTCATTCAACAAGAGGGTGGCATGTTGCATGGGTAATGTTTAATACAGTGTAAAGTTTGTAAGAGAAGGTGGCACTAATCTTCTGCCAGGCGGCAGAGCCTGTGTTCTCAGTGCTATCAGGGGTACTCTAATGAAGTTGATTTTGAGCCTGAGATTTTAAAGATTGTGTGTGGAAAGTCACATTTGGTACCTGAGATTTGGGAAGTTCGGGAAGAAAACTGGGAAAGAACTGTGAGAGAGTGCGAAGAAGGATTTGGGTGGAAGCGAGATAAAACTAGGAGACGGAGATAGAAACAACAGTGGCTAAGCAGGGAGGGAGGTCGTTACCCCCATCCCTCAGTAGCTATATGGTAAAAGCATAGCCCCGACTCTTTCTGTTCATGTGTCCTATCTGCATGAGTGATAGGAGGGACTCCCTGCTTTGTGTGTGTGGGGGTAAGAAAACTCCAGCCCCACACCGGCTGTGGGTCTTAGCTCAGTGCGGATTTTGTGGAAGTCGGAGATGTTATAATTCTATTTATTTAGCAAGCAGAAATCTGTGCCCAGAGTGTTGGGAAGGCAAGGAACATTCTGTGTTGAAACTTTTGTGTGGCAAGGAGCATCACATTCCTAAAATAGTGTGCTAGAAACAGATTGGGAGGAGATAGTAAAGACTTTTGAAGAAATTTCAAGTTGCAGCAAAGCAGGCTTGGCAGAAGGCATAGGAGAATTTATAAAGAGTGTCTTAAACACTATACAGGTGACCCGAAAGGGGTGGCACGGTATTTGAGTAAACTCAAACTCTGAATGGGATGGGAACCAGACAAAGTAAGGAAATTCCCAGAGCAAGCCAGCTGGGCTGTATCTTGGCACATTGGAAAGAGATAGTAGGAGCTGGAGGCACAGAAAATAAAAAGAACCCTTATAAAATATTGTACCCAGTGGTGGTCACTGTATAAATTAGAAAAGGAAGCAAAATGGCCATCTAATGGAACTTTAGATGATAATACCTTGCTCCAGTTAATGCTGTTTCTGAGACGGGAAGGTAAATGGGAAGAAGTTTCTTACACTGATGCATTTTTCTCCCTCCGAAATCACCCTGAATGGCAGAGAGATTGTGGAATCAAACCCCCCAGTGATCCTATGGTGCTAGCTCTGGAGAAAGAAAATAAAAAAGGCCGAGGAAGAATTAAGCAGTGTTGTTCGTCATGCAGTATAGATCAGAGATGTACAAGGTCAGACAAAGTCTATCAAGCAGCAGCCCAGGGACAAGATGATGATGAACTAACAGATTTGCTTAAGCCTCCCCTTAGGAGACAGGAAGAGGATGCAGACTCGGAAGGAACACCAACGCCAACCCCCTCTCCCCCGGGCAGTCCTGTCTCGTCCCGAACCAGGAAACAGGCACCTCTGAGAGAGGCAGTGGCACCTGATGGGAATACAATGTTGATTAGAGTACCTTTCTCTACTGCTGACCTAGATGCATGGTATAACGTTGCCAAAAGTTACCGAAGTGATCCAGCGGGTACCGCTGAGCGCTTGCGACTTACAATCAAACAGCATAATCCAGATTGGGCTGATATACAATTATTACTGGGTGGACTAACAGAGACAGAGAGACAGTTAGTTTTGAAAACAGCTCGAGACTTGGCAGAGGACTATTACAAAACGCAACAATTAGATATAAAAGATTACTTCCCACTCCAGGAACCACACTGGAGTCCTAATAGAACAGCCGAATTAGAGAAATTAAAAAGTTATCAAGAATGGATAGCAAAAGGGGTGGAAAGGGCCATTCCCAAAACCCTAAATTGGTCAGCTTTGTATGCAGTAAGACAGGGTCCTTTTGAGTCACCATCCAAATTCCTGGATCGTCTGAGGGACGCAATGCACTGTAACACATGGCTGGATTTTGAGACCGAGGTAGGGGTACAACAGCTGGTATCTTTGTTTCTCAGACAGGAGATATCAGACCTAAATTGCAAAAACCTCAGGGGCCAGAGGGGAGGGACCTGGAAACTCTATTAGACGCAGCTTGGAGGGTATTCAGTAATCGAGAAGAAAGTTACAAGAAGGGATGAAGAAATTGGCAGCAGTAGTAAAGGAAGGAAATAGGGAAAAACCCAGACAAGGACCCCCCAGACAGGGCCCACCCCGGCTAAGTAAAGACCAATGCACGATTTGCAGGAGATTCAGTCATTGGAAGAACCAGTGCCCAGAAAGAAGACAAGAAGACCGCCAGAACAGAGGAGACCAAGAAAGATGGAGGGTGGTTGCACATGTGAAAGAAGATTAAAGAGTACTGGGGGATTTTACCCTAGCAGATCCACTGGTTATAATGAAGCTAGGGGAAAAGGAAAAAGAAATAGAATTTTTGGTTGATACGGGGGTATTACCGCTGGCCTGGTTCCTGCGGTATATCACCGTGTCCTGCAGCCATAGGGAGGAGGAGGAGGAGAAGATCCAGCAGGCAGGAATTGTGCAGCAAGATTGATTTATTTAATTATTTTACAAACCTTTTATAGACTTTTTTCTTCGTAGTCTAATTGGACAAAAGACCAGCCACCCCTTGGGGGTGATTGGCTAAAATCCTAAAACATCCATTATCAAAATATTTTCTACTATACCATAAACAAGACTTTCCAAGGTTGCAGGTGGCTTGGTTGTTTACATTCACTGCTACCTCTTCTGTGAGAGAGAAAAGTCTCTGACGGACTTAGAAAAATAACAAGAAAATCCTCGCTAACAGCATTTTTGTACCTACACGGGGGCAGCATATTCAGTTTTAAATAAAGCTTTAATGCCTGTGGGCGATGACTATTGTGGTACATGGAGCAACTGGTCAATCTGAAAAAGCATATTTTTGCAAGCCATTGCAATATAAAATTGGGAAACAAAGGGGTATTCACAAATTTTTATATTTACCCAATTCTCTAAAAGCACTTTTAGGAAGAGATCTATTGGAACAATTACAAGCAACCATTATTTTTAGGAATGGGGGAATTATTCTGGAGGTAAAAGATCAACAGTATGTGGAAATACTGAGCTTAATATTAACAACCAAAGACTCTGCAAAGGAAATTAGAGAAGAGAGAATGAGTCAAGTGTTCCCAGGAGTCTGGGCCACAGATGCACCTGGGAGAGCCAAAAATGCAACCCCAATACACATCAAACTCAAAGAGGGAAGACAACCAGTCAGAATTAAACAGTACCCCCTCAAAAGGGAAGACAGAGGAGGAATTAGCCCAATAATTGAAAAACTCTTACAGTTGGGATTGTTAAAAGAGTGCCAGTCTGATTTCAATACTCCTATCCTGCCTGTCCTTAAATCTGATGGGTCTTACCGGGTGGTACAGGATTTGCAGGCTGTTAACAAGATAACTGAAGATCTCTGTCCTGTGGTAGTGAATCCTTACACTCTGTTAACATGCTTAACACCAGAGCTAACTTGGTTTACCGTTTTAGATCTAAAGGATGCTTTCTTTTGCCTCCCTCTCCATGAAGTCAGCCAGAAAATTTTTGCATTCGAATGGGAAAGCCCTAAGAGTGGGTGCAAAACCCAGCTCACATGGACCGTGTTGCCTCAGGGATTTAAGAACAGTTCCACCCTGTTTGGAGAACAGCTCGCAAAAGACGTAGAGTCCTGAGAAGCCCCACCAGGAGAAGGGAAGCTATTGCAGTACGTGGATGACCTTCTAATAGCTACCCAAACAGAGGAAGCTTGCGTAGCCTGGACGGTAAGCCTCTTAAACTTCCTGGGACTCCAAGGGTACAGGGTATCTAAGAAAAAGGCTCAGGTGGTGAAACAAAAAGTGATCTATCTGGGCTATGAAGTCAGTGCTGGGCAGCGAACTTTGGGCAAGATCCAAAGAAGCGATATGCCAAACCCCGAAACCCCAGACAGTGAAAGAGTTACGGACTTTTCTGGGGATGACAGGATGGTGCAACTGTGGATTTACAATTATGGGCTGCTCGTGAAACCACTATAAGCTCATTACAAAGGAAAGCAGAGATCTCCAGTGGACAAAGGAGGCCATGCGGGCCTTCAGCCAGCTAAGAATGCCCTCATGTCAGCTCCAGCTCTAGGACTTCCAGACGTGAGTAAGCCATTCTTTCTATTTTCCCATGAGAAACAAGGGATGGCCCTGGGAATACTAGCACAGGACCTGGGCCCCTACTGATGGGCAGTTGCCTATTTCTCTAAGCAGCTAGATGCAGCAGCCAAAGGATGGCCTGGATGCCTCAGAGCCGTTGCAGCAGTCGTGCTAAACATCCAGAAGCACACAAGTTCACCTTGGGTCAGAAAATTACTGTGCTGGTATTCCACACAGTGTCCACAGTGCTGGAAGTGAAAGGTGGTCACTGGCTCTCCCCACAAAGGTTCCTGAAATATCAAGCCATCATGGTGGAACAAGATGATGTAGAAATAGTGGTAACTAACATTGTCAACCCAGCTTCCTTTCTTAGTGGAAATCAAGGAGAACCGGTACCCCATGATTGCCTGGAAACTATCGAAGCCACCTACTCCAGCCACCCGGATGTAAAGGATACCCCTTTAGAAGATGCAGAGACCTGGTTTACTGATGGGAGCAGCTACGTCATCAGTGGAAAGCAGCATGCTGGGTACGCAGTTACCACCTGCCAGGAGGTGATAGAATCTGGACCCCTGCCAACAAACACCTGTGCACAAAAGGCTGAAATAATCGCCCTAACCCGTGCCTTAGAGATAGCAAAAGGAAAGAAAATAAACATCTATACAGACTCAAGGTATGCATTTGGAGTTGTACACGCACACAGTGCCATTTGGAAAGAAAGAAGACTGTTAAATTCACAGGGAAAGAGCATCAAACATGCACAAGAAATAATGTGATTGTTGGAAGCAGTCCAGCTACCTGAGAAGGTAGCAATCATGCACATAAGGGCACATCAGAAGGTGAGCTCAGAATTGGAAGAAGGAAATGAACTGGCGGACAGAGAAGCAAAAGAAGGAGCAAAAGGTGAGGTAACAACAACTGGAGCCTTGATCCCAGATGGACAACTTTCCCTAGAGAGCAAGCCAACATACGATAAAAAGAACAAGAAATTGATTAAAGATGAAGGGGGAACATTTAACCAAGAGGGATGTGCTATCACTGCAGAAGGAAAAGTGGTTATTCCCTCTCATTTGCTATGGTCAGTAGTTAGAGAGGAGCACCAGAAAACACACCAGGGAACAAATGCCTTATATAACTACTTAATTGGGAAAATGATTGCTAGAAGCTTATACGAAACTGTTGTGCAAGTAACTCGACAGTGTAACCTTTGCCTCCAGACTAATCCCAAAAATACCCCCAAACCAAAAATGGACCAGACTGGGAGAGGCCATGGGCCTGGACAGCAGTGGCAAATTGATTTTATAGAATTTCCAAGAAAAGGGGGGTATTGATATTTACTAGTGCTGACAGATACTTTTTCAGGATGGCCAGAAGCTTTTCCTACTAGAACTGCTAAGGCTCGAGAAGTAACCAAAGTGTTACTACAAGAAATAATACCGCGCTTCGGAGTTCCAGCCACAGTGTCCTCAGACAGGGGACCTCATTTTATTTCAGGGGTGGTATAACAAACTAGCTGACATTTAGGCATAGATTGGGAACTCCACACTCCATACCACTCCCAGTCGAGTGGTCAAGTAGAGAAAATGAATCATTTGATTAAACAGCAAATTGTGAGATTAGGGCAAGAAGCTAACCTACCCTGGCCCCAATCTCTTCTACTTGCATTGTTACGAATTCGAACCAAGCCCAGAATTAAAGAAAAGCTAAGCCCCTTCGAAATGCTTTATGGGAGGCCATATGGCGTACAGAAAGGCATATCTACCCAAATAGGGGAAGAGACGCTAGCCACCTATATGATTGCTTTAGACAAACAGCTTAGAGAAATTGGAAAACATGTGGCTGGAACTTGAAGTTGAGACTTGGACGGTCCTGTACATGACATTCAGCCTGGAGATTATGTATATGTTAAGTCTCTTACAGAAAAGACTCTAGAACCACAGTGGGAAGGACCATTCCAGGTGCTTCTCACCACTTACACCGCGATTAAGATCAGAGAGCAGAGTGCCTGGATTCACCACACCCGAGTAAAGAAGGCTCCAGAGGCCCCTTGGAAAGTGACCTCTGGGGATGATGAACTGAAACTGAAGTTTACCCGAACAAAATGAAAATGTCAGGGTGGCACGCAAGTATAACCCAGAAAATTGTTTTTTTCACAGTCATAATTGTAGCTTCCAGTTGGGAAGTTATTCATAGGAGAGAAGACATATGGTCCCAAGCCTTTATGCGGTTTACTGGACTCATGGGGAAATATTCTGATTTAAAAGATTTAAACCTGCTGTTGGGGTTTTAGTTTAGTCTTAGTTTTTTCCTGTTAAAGGAATTTTCTCCCATATGCATGTTGCTAGGGGACAAATAGCTGTACTTAAGAAAGACAAAAAGGGAAGTGGGGCGGGCCTGGCTACTCCTTTTGTCTACACCTGGGTGTGGGGACAGTTCGCTCGGAGCATCCGGAGAGAGAAGCTGCAGAGAAAGGAGCTGCTGCTGCTTTCTTTTTGGCCGTTCTTTCTTCCTGCTGGAAACAACGCCGGGACCCCAAAAGCCGCTTTTCCCTGCCCTGCTGGAGACCGGGCTGTGGCTGCCCTGCCCCGCTGCTGCTTCGAGTTTTTCGCTACGCTGTAGCCCTGCTCGCCCTGCCTGCCTGGGCCTCCGTGGGGTTCTCCCATCTGGATACATCTCGCCTGCCACCCGGGATTTGCGTCCGTCCCTGCCGTTTCAGCCTGCTGTTCCTGAGAGCCCGGGATCAGCTGCCCAGGGGTTTGTGAAGCCTTTGTTCCATCCTTCCCGGGATCCCAGGGCACTGGTGCCGCGGGTTTCCCGAGCTCGCCCCGGAGCGCCCCCTGCAGCCGCGGGGGAACCATCGCACCTGCCCTGCTCACCGGGAGCCGCCAGCGCCCCTGCCGGCTGCGAGCGGAACTGCACCCGAGGGGAAATAGCCCGACAGCCGAGAAGGCTGGCACTGGGTTTGTGATTGCTGTTACTGCCATAGTTGTTGTTGTTTTGTTTGACTGCTTATATACATATATATATATATAGTAAAGAAGAACTGTTATTCCTATTTCCCACATCTTTGCCTAAAGGCCCTTGATTTCAAAATATAATAACTTGGAGGGAAAAGGGGTTATATGTGCCACTTCAAGGGGGGCCTCTGCCTTCCTTAGCAGACACCTGTCTTTCAAAACCGAGACACCTGCTGACTGTGGTCATGCATGGAAACCAAGTGTATACAAAGCAAGAATGGGAAAAACAACAAAGAACTTGGCAGCTTCAGGGAACTGTAGGAGAAGAAATCAAAATAGGAGGCCGAATGATTAACGGAACTACTCATTAAAAAAGCAACCCAAATTAGTGTCTCAACTACTCCTACAGACAAACATAATGAAATCTGTAGTCATTCAAGTGAAGTAGATTGTTGGTATAATTTTACGTTAGTACAGACAGTTGAAGTAGTTTGTCTTTGGGGCCAGGACAGTAATGGGCTCTCATTCAAATTCCAGATAAATGTCATGGCTAGGCCTAATATGACCTACACCGGCAATCGGATCCAAACCTAGGTCACATCACTTAAACTTGAGCCAAAAGTTTATGAGATTGGCCCCTATGTAGTGAGGAACACAGGCCAGCAATTACTGCTGTTTAATCCAGAGTGGTCTCTTAAGCACGTAGAACTACTAATGCAAATTAACATTTCTGAGATCCAACCAGCCTGCTCCCCTTTAATACAAACATCCTTTGAAGGGTGGACAGCCTGGCTGCAAAAGCAAACACCCCTCAAAGGCAGAATGCGGAGAGACATGACTGACATGCTGGGAACAGGACTGGGAGTCATAAATGGAATTGATTCAGAGATACTGATGAATAAATTGGCCACGGCAACCAGTGACCTGACCAAATTAAAACAGCCCCTACAATCCTCCCTATTAGCATTAGGAAACAGCCAGTGGCAAGTCTCAAAAATACTCCCAGACCTCGCAAATATCAGCGACCTGGACCACGAACTGATATTAAACACACTTGGCACAGCTCAGGACAATGTCTCATTAGCCCTTAGCTGCATACAAGCTCAATTATGGATGCAGTCCACAGCTTCCTTAATTATAAGAGAAGGTAATGAAGGCGTTTTCCCTATAGAAATCCGAGGAGCTGTTCGGAATAATGCTACTAAGTTAGAAAGAAAGCTCCAATCCTGGTGGACCTTGGTAAATTTCACTTATGACCCAATGACTAACATAAGCTACTGCCTTCGTTCTTACGATACGGAATGCCACAGTTTATGTAATTCATCCTATTGTTGCATTGGGACTAAACTATGAAGGAACAGTTTTTCACCCCTCTGAACATAGAGTATGGGCTCGGATGGTAGGAGGAAAATGGCAAACAATAAATTTAGAATCTTGCATCACACAGGAACAACAAGGATTTATCTGTGAAACTAATACACTTGATGCCAAAGACATATGTCTTTATGCAGAACAAGGCATTTGTCACTTTGAGATCCACCCAGATACTTCACCAAAAACTGTACTTGTATGTATTGGCCAAGGCTGTGTGTGCTTAAGAACTATCTGCACTTCTATGATGATAGATAATATAAATATAGCTGCCAGGAATCACTCTAATTTTTGTATTAGTAAGTTTACCAAGATTGTTGGGTGTGACTTTTTGTATTTAGCACCGGTTGTGTCTCATCAATTGATAAGGTCTAACTACACCATATACCATAAATTGCTACCCACACCTATTGGGATGGACCTAACATTAGTAAAGCAATTAGTGAAACATCAGGACCTAATTGAGATTTTAGGAGAAATCCAAAGAAACGGGAAAAAGACCTTAATCACCATCCATCATGACACACAAGAAATCAGCAGAATCTTGCAAAGAGTAAAACAAGATGCAAGTCATAACTGGTGGGACTCGCTTTTCGGGTGGTCACCTACTGCAACCGCTATCCTAAATACGTTATGTCACCCCATAATTGTCTTATGAACCTTGGTTAGTGCCTGCCTTGTGCTATCACATTGCTTATTTGGAACTACAGAGTACTAAAAAGGTTATCAGTTTTAACTGCTTTGTCAAACACACATGGAAAAGCATTGAGGGATGCCTACCGAAAAAAAATCATTAGGAAAAGAATTTATGAATTAGTAAAAGAATTTACTAACTCTTTAGAAAAGGGGGGACTGAATCAGGAGGATGGGGAAGCAGAGGTTAAATGGTTTACTAAGAATTGGTTTGTTAGAAGCAATGCATGCTGCTTGCCCAACACTTATTGTGCCTACCAAAGCAGGATGAGAAGATATGAGACTATTGATAAGGTGAAGGAATCTTGACCAAAGATCCTGTTTTTAACCTAAAACTAACTCAAACCAGTCTTGAAGTTTGGACTTAGCCCAGGGGAATAAAGAGCATGCACAGGGAGGAAAGGTGAAAAGTTCAGGATGAGGAAGACTCTTTACTTCATCTGAGGAAGACTCTTATTTCATCTCGGAGACCCCTGCCCACGACCACCAGACAACACTGCACAAGCGCAACGTGGATATAAATGACTTTTGGGCTCATTGTAATACGAGGCGAGGCTAGGCGGGGCTAGGTGATGAATATGTATAGGCATATTGGGAAACTCAATGAATATGGAACTTGTAAATACCAAGCTGAATGCTGCTGTCGGTATGCATGACTTTGGAGGAGCTATGCCCCATGTGTCCCAGTGCTGGAATAAACATACTTCCTTTACTACTTATTCTAGTAGTGGATTCTTTCCCGCTCATCAGGCACATATAAGCTCCTGTGCTCTGATCTACTTTCTTCAGCCTGTGTTACACTTCTGTCCTAGTGGGGTAGCACAAGTGGCTACAGTTGTAAATGTACAAAAATAACCTATAGAGGTTACCCTCCTCTCCTGTTCTTTCATGAGAACCCAGTGGAATAGCATGTCCCTTTTAAAATACAGTAGCTTTTATGATCCACCCAGCAAAGACTAAAAAAAACCAAAACAACCCTGCCTTAAACTTACCTTATATTTAAGGGAGAAAAATTTGAATCAAGAAACATCCAAAGAATGAAGGGTTTCCCCCACTGTTTCTGGAAATCACATTTACCAGTCAGTGAGGATCTTTAAAAGTTAGAGGTTTACATGTGACAGAACAGTGCAACTGTAGATTTTTAGAGATAAAGTGGGTGTCAAAAAGGAAGCTAGTGCAGAAGGATGACATGAGTACCACCCAAATTGTGACACCTATGATTGATCTGGGGAAAAAGATTGAAAACCCACTACAGTTATCTTCCACATTTCGATCTACAATGTTTTTCCATTTGAAAAAGAAACATGAATTTTTTTGAGGGTATAAAAATCCCCAGTTGTTTCACACAGCACAGAAATACAAAACTTACACCAGAAATGGAATATGATATGACAAAAGTCTATCCCAATATGCTGTGTGAAACCCTGTGTGTGGAGAAAGGTAGAAGGACAGGATAAGGCTGTGAACACTAAGGAGTATAAAGGTCATACCTCAAATAATTGTAGCTAAGAATTGAAGTTCAGTGGTTATTAAGATTACCACAATAAAAAATCATGTGCGGCCATCAAACTTATGTCACTCAATAAAAACAGATGGGATGAATCGGCATCTTAAGTTTAGCTGTTCAAATAGCCTATTTTGAG
Organism: Corvus cornix cornix; assembly: GCF_000738735.6. NCBI lineage: Eukaryota > Metazoa > Chordata > Aves > Passeriformes > Corvidae > Corvus > Corvus cornix. The sequence continues at coordinate 34,601,434 of NC_046337.1, forward strand.
TTCTTCTTTGAAGTAAGATGCAGAAAATTTTGCTTATGGGGAAACCTGGTACAGTAACTTTCCTACAGGAAGCATGAATACTTCAAAAGTACTTATTTCCTAACGATTTGCATAACTTCTTTTACTGAAGCAGAGGACTAGATATCAAAGAATTTGCTGTATAGAGGAGTCAAACAACTTGTATTTTGTGTATTTAAAATTTGTTTTTTCAACATAAGTAATATTGTTAAGAGTTACAAAGCAGAATGTGAAATAACAAAACCACAATTTTAAGGATTCCTAACAAGTAATAAAACCATTCATCAGAAGATCGATACCAATCATTACTAGTGGATTTCCTTACACGGATTAGTTCTACTGCATTTAGAGCTTTCCACATACATTTCTCTAGTGATAAAATGTTTAGGGTTTTGTTGTTGTTGTAGTGTTAAAGGTTTTTTAATTTTTAAATTTTTTTGAAGGATGTTAATAGCATAAATATCTTATAACATGGTTGAAAAAAGTTTGGCTTATAGGTATAACTCATAATATATATCTTCCCGGATTGTTTTGGTTTGTTTTCCCTGCAATAATTTTTGATGTTGATAATAAAATTGTTAATGATCTAGCAAGTGTTACTCACACAAAATAATCATGTCTAATCCAGAAAACTCTTTTCTCTTTATACTGTTCATGACAAAAATAGTCTCTTGTTCAACTTGCTGAATTAACGAGGAATTAACAAGGAATGCAATTAGCAAAGTAGCATCAGAGATTTCATCTGCTTCAATTAATGAAGCTCATTGTTTAGAGTTGGACAGAAAACAGCCATTACATCTCATGAAAAATTGTGACATTTTAATATTAAGATGAAGCCAAGAACACTCAGTGCTGCTCACAAAGAGTCGTTGACTGGTACTCCAAATACTAGATGGCCTTTTTGGTAGGACATTTGTCCTGTCAATCAAACTTGAATGGAAATCTTCGACATTTGAGGACTGTTCTTCGGTGACCTTCTGATGATTTTGACAGTGTGGTTAAAAATGTGGGATGAAAAAGGAAGAAAGGAAATACTGTTCATGACTTGTTTTTACCAGATAGTCCCAAAGGAAAGAAACCTTCCTAATTAAGACATTAACAAGATAGTAAATTAATTACATCAAATCTATTCAAAATGACATCCAAATCTAGTTTTATACCATTAATTTAAGTCTAAATGATTTACAAGTTTTTCTAAAGTAAATCAGAAAACATGGCTACATCATCCCAAACTTCCTTTATGGTCCACATATAGAAACTAATTTCATATAAAAACAATCAAATAATTAATCAATTACTTTAATAGGCAATCAGAATGGAAACTTTTGTCTAATTTAAAAGTAATGATAAAGTAAGGTAAGCTTAGGAACAGCTTTTGAGTTCAAGCAAAATGCTTCTGTAATTTTTTTACTGAAATGCCCAGAGAGAAGACATAATTAAAAACCCCCTAACCTTTCAGTCTGTCTGGTTATTGAAGAAAAAAAGAAAAGAATGAAACACTAAGAGACAGTTCAGGTCAATCTGGGTCATTCTTTGGAGTATACCATAAAAAAAAAAAAAAAAGTTTTTTCTGAGTGTGCCTATGTGGGTGTGTTCCAAGATGTCACCTCTTTTTCTAAAAATGTGTTTCCTTTAAGTTACCAGTTCTCTTCTTTCTGAAACCCCGGTTTTCAAATACTTTCAGCTATCCTCCAAATGTTGATACATTTGTCTCAGTCCTCACAGAAAAAAAATATCCCAGAAGTACCATTTTCTTTGCTGATACATGTAACATTTAATTACAAACTTGGTTAACATGTAGTTTTTACCCCATCAACACTACTTACAAGTTTGCTTTACTCTGTCACCTGCAATATACATTCTCTCAAAGTTCACAGATGTAGCCTCTGGAGTCAAGGATTTATGTAAATAAAATATGATTTTATGGAATTTTTAAACTTCATAATGCTGATCTTACTCATTTTTATTATTCGTTTGACCAGAAGGAAAATAAAAACCTAAGAACGGCAGATTAAAAGCCCATCAAGTTTAGTATCCTGTCTGTATCCTGTGGCCAAAGAATGGAGCACTGAGGAAGAGCATGAGGACAAGCACATATCACTGCTTCTGCAGAGTGTACTCTCAGACTCCAACAGGTTGCAGCTCAGGGACTTTGAGAGCCACAGACACTGTCTTGCATTTAATACTTGTTGATCTACTTATCTTTTATGAATGTGTCAGAAGTCTATGCAAACCTATGCAAACATCGAGGATCCCATAGCAAAGGCTCACTTAGCTTAACTGTGTCTTGTATACAGAAATTTAAAGAAATAATATAGGTCATGTCCTGCCTCAATATTTTGAGAAAAAAAGAAAAGTTAGATCTCTTCTTGTAAGTGGAATGAAGTTATGAGGCAGCTCTGGGCTGGCTGGATCAAACTATAGACATAGAATAGACATAGAGGCAGGGCTCAGACAGCTTAATTTTCCTTCACCGCCTGCAGGGAACTGCGTCCAACACACAAATACCAAGCACAATGCAATGGTAGTGATTTGGTAAGGCAAGAAAAGAATATGCACAGGAATAGTATTGTCCAGCATTTTTTTTTTTCCCCAGGATGTGAGATGCTGTGTTTACGCATGTTCCACTTCGCTGTTAGCCTACTTACAGAAGGCATCACTTCATGATGAACAGTAAGAGCAGGTACTACTTACATACCTAATTACACTGTGTTAGTTTAAAACAGTCTAGGTTTTTTTAGTAGGCGGAGGGAGCCACAGCGCCGGCTACCGAAAGGTCAAACTACTCGAAACTTCTGCTATATCCCGCATAGGGCGAATCGCTGATGGCTCTGACGATAGGCAGGTTGCTGGTCCAATTAGAGAAGTTGGTAACGCCTCTGTGACGACATATTTAACAAGGGAAAAAGAGGGGGGCCTTCCGTTTCTTCTTCCGGGGATGGCGAGGTGGCTTCCGGGGCCCACCTCGCCGGGGCCCACGCAGCCGGGCCATGCGGCCGCCGCTATCTCGGCATGGCTCGTAATGAACTTTGCTTGTTTAGTTGCTTTTAACTAGCCGTGCTGGGAGCCGGAAGGCAGAAGCGGCGGCAGCAGCTTATTTTTTTCGGCGCCCCACATGAAGAGAGACGCTGAATAGAGCCGGCGCCGCGGTGGCCGACAGCAAGGGGCGTGGCGAACAATTCCCCGATACGGAGCCCAGACGAAATCAACTTTTCAGCTCTACAAAACCGTATAAGAACTTTCAAATTGATAGAACTTGAGAACAAGCGAATCTACGGACAACAATTTTCTCCCGAGTCAAATAAAAGGAAAAGGTAAAGATACGTGAGGAGAACAACATGGCAACACTAAGGTCAGTGAAAAGAGGGAGAGGGAAGAGGTGCCTCGGGCGCGGAGCTGAGATTTTTCTACAAAGTCGTGGTGAGGACTATAAAACAACAAACTGTTTCCCTGTAATTCATGAAGTCCATGGGAGCATGCAGAGATCCACTCGCAGCCGGTGAGAACAAGTGCTCACACTGCAGCGAGTAGTTGCTGAAAAAGCTGTAACCTAGTAGGAAACTCGAACGCAGAGAGAAGGTAGAAGATAGAGAAGAGAGGATACTTGGTTTCCAAACTAAACCAGCTCATCTTTAAAAAACTACACCTCATGAACTAATGACCCATGCAAAACAGTTGTGGGAAGACTGCCCGTGGGAGCGACTCAAGTTGTAGCCGTTGTAGGGCGGGACTGCTACTCGTGAAAGTTAAAACCACGCTGGAAAAGTTCACAAAGAACTGTCTCCCGTGGGAAGGACGCCACGGCCCAGCAGAAAAAAAATAAACTCCTTTCCCTAAGCGAACTGAAGAAAGATTTTTAGAAGCGACAAACTGACTAAAGAGCCCGTGTTTTGTGTCTCTGTGCTGTCAGTGGGAAAGAGGGAGGGACTGTGAAGAAAAGGTGTTCTAAAAGTTTATTTTAATTCTCATTACCCTTTTTTTCTATTATTTCTGTTAATAATAAATTTTCTTTATACTGTTTAAGTTTTGAACCTGTTTTGCCTTAGCATGTTTTTCCTGTAATCCTTATCTCAACTCATGAAACCTTCATTTTGTTTTCCCCTCCTCTGCTCAGCTATAGCAGAAGAAAATGACTGAAACATTTCTCGTGAGTACCTGGTGCTTAACCAGCATCAAACCCTGACATACACTATCTATAAAATAACTTTGCTACTGTATTTGTTCTATGATCCTGACTACAAGTTATAATGGTTTCCTTCCTGAACTCTGTGAAACAAAAAAACACCTTGCTATTCTTCCTGGTACAAATGGTAACATTAATATTTTGTTTTGTGGAAGCTACACATTAACAAAAGCTATACATAAGATGCTACAAAAACTCTGAAATAAAATTTGATTTTTACCTTCTTTAATTTTGAGGCTGTGGGCTTGGTGTTCAAAGCAAGAGAAATTTTTGTGGATTTTTTTCTGAAGTAGCTCTCCTGTCTTCAAATGACCACTGAAACAAACCTGTGGAGAAACAGAAAGGTTGTGAGACAGATTAATTGCATTTTTACAGAAGCAGACTGTTAAAAGCTGAGGTACAAAATGGAAATTTGAGTATTCTGACAAAAAAATCCCAACAAATTAAAAGCAGTCATAATAATCATTGAAAAATCGTAACTTTATCTTTTACTTCACCTCTGCCACCTAAAATAGAGAAAGAATACCTTGTTTCAGGTTTCAAAGGACTTGAAAGCACTACAGAAACTCATGTTAATGTCATCTCTCAAAGATGAGCTCAGATTTTCTTATTTCTTTTTGAGAGTCCTGACCCTTACAGGCTTTTTTCAGGATTTACTGCAAGGTTAACTTCTCTTAGGTTGGTTTTTCTGAAGTGAAGGTATATTTAAAAGGAAATAATACACAAGTGGTGGAGAAAAACTGCCTTGGTGACTGATGGTCTGTGCTAACTGCATAGTTAGTCATCACTCCTTTGCAGAGCAGCCAGCCTGAATGGAAGGTATTTCATACATGTGCATTTTTGTTAAAAAGTTCTTGTAGTCTCTTGATATTGTTCCTTTCCCTGATTAACTTTGTGTAACTACTACTGAGCTGTCATACCTGATTTTACACCAAGCTATGTGAACATGTGAACAATTTATATATATGTGTGTGTTTGTGTGTGTATATATATATATGTATCTTCATCTACGTTTGCTAACACATGACTGCAGAGAAGCAAGTTCAAGTCCACCTGAAGAACAGAAACCTGAGCACAAATGGAACTCAGATCCTACTTATGTTACATAGACATGAGTGCTGCCAGATCTTCCTCAAACCAACAGGTCCCTAGGGTTACTCCCTTTGGCTACTAAGTATTTCAGCTTTGCATTCTACCTTATTCCTCAGTGGTCTTCATTAAGAGCAATCCCTGATACACTATAAAAACACACATCTTTAGATCAGTGAATCTGTCTGTTCATTTGTATGGCTTGCCGACAAAGTGTGGTGAGAGCAGAGATGGATGCTCTAGTAACTGTTTGTAGGGCCATGCTTTTGGTTATGGGCATGACTTTGCTTCCAGGGACATTTCCCTGCACCAGTATGAGGAGATATGCCAGTGGAAACACCACTGGATCAGGATAGCTTTATAAAAACCAGCAAACTATGCTGCTTGAAATAAAAAGATTAAACAAAGAGAAGCTGCCTACCCCTCAGCCAGGGATAAAAGGCCGTGTTTGAAGAAGGTCACAGACTTAATATTATTAGGATCAACCACTAGGCCTCTGCTCACAGTTGTTAGCAGTCTGGACTGGGCTTCCATATTGCACCTTGTCAGAGTTAGATTACCCGCTCAGTCTCCCAAACTCCAAAGAGTTGAGGAACTGGCTCTGTTTCTGGGCTTGACTAAGATGCATCCTCTGCTCTTACCTAACACACTGCAGAGATAAAGCTGGTCAAGAATGATGGAGCATGCATTAGCAGCATGGCTTTAATGGATGCTTTGACTTGTATGCCAAAGGAATATAGGAAGAGAGGATATGTAAATGTGTGCTTAGGATATATACTTCCCCTTACAGTGGAAAACCCTCTGCAGCAGTGTATGAGCATAACAATTATGAAGAAAAAAAAGCACAAAAATATGTACAGATGACTCCCACCACCTCTGGCTTCACCTTATTCCCACACAAAAGTAACAGCACTTTGTTTAGCCAATAGGGTCTAGCACTTCCAATGTGTTAGAAACTGGCAGAGCCAAAAATTCAGAACAAACTAACACCTTCCAGCAAAGCTTGGCTCACTCACAACCAGGTCACAGTATGTGTAACTCCAGCACTTTGTGCAGTTAACTTTCTGTACATAGCCTTCAGCATGGTCTGGCTTCCCATTTGGACCAACTACTACAGCAACATATTTAAAATGCTATATACTTAATCTGCCTCTGCCTTTACCCCTTATTCCTGCCATCCTAGGAAAAACCCCCAAAACCCACAATAACCAGCGAACTTACAGTTTCTTAGGCCTTCACAGTTCACCTCAGCAATGGTCTCAGTACACAAAACTGAGAGTCCTTGTGGATGTTTTACTCTTCACTATATCAAGTTCTGGAAGACGTCTTGCTACAAATTCTTTCTTCCTTGTAAAATAACATTTCAAGATTTTGTCTGCACTTCACTAGCTTTTTTAAATCTCACTTTCTAGTCAGGATTCCATTTAGGATAGACTTTCTAGGCGTGTTACTGGATACCGAAACAAAGGAGTTAATATCTGCATCCTCATTCAGGATGTGGGACAAAGGTACACAACCAGGCTGGAAAAGAGGACAAATCACTCTCCGTCAACATTGCTGAGACTCTAGTTTTCTTCCAGAATATTCCTTCCCTACCAGATATTGGCAAGTCTAAAGGATGAAAAACAAACTGATGAGAACAAATAAGTGGTTGTCTCTCAGCCAAAACCTCTCTACATGAAGGAAATGGCATGGAGAACAGACATATGCCACTGAAGGGGAAATGGGAGCATGTCATACTCAGCCATCCTCCAATGTACCATCTTGCCCTGTTGTTCAGGGTGTGAATGATCCTGAGCTTGTGACTCCAAACTGCTTCAGAAAGGGAAAGCCCAGCAGGAGTAGGCATCATGTCTCGACAACTTTGCAAAGATGAAACCAAGACTCTGCTCCAGCTAAGGGCCTCCAGGCTATGTGGGACACAGCATCCTGGAGTGTATAAGCACGTAAGTCATTGCTAGAAGCGCGTATGTGTGTTTTGGCACAAATGGTGGTGACATAGTCCTTCTGCAGGAGGCTACTCCCTCCCAAGTCATCATGGACAGGAGCTGCCTGTCTCGAAGGGATCCATGTACCATGAGTGCTTTGATGAGAGTCTGACATATGCAGTTCAATTTAAGCTTTAAACTATTCTTTGCACTTGTTTCAAGTATGAGATCAACTTTCCTGAATACCATCATCCCCAAATAGCACACTGCACTTCCAAAAATGCTTATTAGAACTTTATACAATATATTTCCTTCTCTCTGTTCTAAATATCTCCTCATGCATTCCACCTTCACACTTGCATTTCTCATCACCACACTACATTCATGATTCACAGTCATCCAGTCACCAACTGGTGCACAGAGTTATTTTCAACTTCTCTGTTATTTTCAACTAAGGAACATAGAGTCTGAAGCAGAGGCATTATTAGAGTTTGGTACTAGCTGACAATAGTTTGATTTTCTCACCCATTTCTCTTACTCCTCAAAGTCATCTGGTAAATGCAGTTTGAAATGTGATGTAATTAGTGTAATTAGGGTTCAGTTCTCCAGTTAAATTACCAACGTCAGAATCAACTGTCAGTTTTCAGTATATTTTACAATCAATTTCAACCCTCTAACCTATGCATTTTTCAGAATGCAAGAGTGCTTTTTCAAAGTCAGCTATCTAGAATATCTGGTTATCACTCTTCTGACAGAAGCCAGCTCTTTTGTATCATTAAGTACAGGCAGTACCTACACCAAAATAATAGTGGAAGGAAATAGATACAGCAGAAAGATGATACACTGCCATATGGGCTTTTTGAATAGGTACAAGCTGCTTTTTGTAATAATTAGTAATTACAGTACACATTTCTTAGTTCATACCCATAGAACAGGTTCTGCTGAGTTTCTTGACAGAAGAACCATAACATTAAAAATTACTTAAAACTACTGCATTTGCATTTATACATAGCTTATTCAAAACCTGAAGATCCAGAAATACCATAAATACATTCAGCCAAGAAAGTAGAGAAAGCATCCAGCTCCTGCCACAGCTTTAGAGAAGTCTTCTACTCTTAGTAAAGCATGCAAGAGGAATATAGGAATTCATCTGTGAACTGAAATCCCAGTTTTAAACTCTAATTCATTATTCTCTTCTGTAATGAACAGTATTAACAATTTGACATCATCATGGAAAGGCCTGCTTTATAAGAAATCGTGTCTATGAATATCCAAGCTACATCTAATGCTTATGACATGGACACACTAAATAATAAGATACTAATTCTGCATATAAATATCTGCAGTGTGTTAGGATTTCAGAGAGAAAAGAGCAGCACAGATTTTATGTCCAGTAGGGACCCCTGGTGTTTAAGGAAGTTTTAACAGGATCAACATCCCTAGCAGAAAAGGAATCCATTACTTTGGAGTCAGCTGCCTTTCTGCATCTGCACCTGTTGCATCTTCCTCTTAAATTAAGGAACAGCACATAGTTGTATTATTAATTGTGAGTGTCTTACAGATCTGTCTTAGTCTTGCAAATGCTTGCACAGCACACCTCATACTCACACAGGCCAGAAGTTGGCTACAAAGCACCTGGTTGCTCGAAGGGCAAGATTCTGGGGCTGGACTGCAAGCAAATTTAGCTAAGGCCTTGCAAATTTCCGGACACAAGGTTCTCTGCATTCTTGCAAGATACCCTAATGTCCTTGTCTTTCACAGAGGCAGCTGTAGTGAGCCAGTATGGCCTGAGAACAGACATGAAATTCTATGTAATTGCTGGCTTGGGCCAGCTTCCTTTCTGATCAACTTCATCAAAATAACTGATAAGGCCTTAAAAAAACCCAAATGAACCAACTAATTCATTATTATTGTTTTAAGTTAACTGCTATGAAGCACAGCCCACTTTCAGAGAAGCCACATATCTACCATGTAGAATGCTACAAAACCTCATACTTAAAGGTGCGTTTGTCACCCTAACCTCTGATCTATCCCAGATCTCTGTACTGTTCCTCTCCCTACACTAAGCATCTTTGATTTTATCTTAGACTCTAGCTTCTGCAGACAGTGTGTGGGGTATTCTGCCCTTTTTTAGATTACCTTGATTTTATGTCTAATTCCTGTTAGAAAATTGCCTCTGTCATTCCCAGAAATAACTAATGCTCTTGCAATTCCTAAGAGCATTCTCTGCGTCTTGAATTGGCAAGGCATTTGTAGACCTCTTCACATGGAGCTAAGTTGCCTTTGGTCTGTACTGCATTCTGGGGAATTATCAGGAGGATCTTTCCAGAGTCATCATATCCCTCCAGCATAAGTTTGAGGAATATTACAAGAGGAGAAGTACTGTAGCAATATGTCCTTATTCTATAAGCCAGCACAGAGGATTGTTAGCAAATTGAAATGTACTTCTGGCAGCATTTAACTTAACAGTATTACCATCTAACTTTGCAGACAAACATTTCACACACTTATGTAGCCTCCCATTATCTGAAGGGACCTACAAGGAAGAAGGATTCTTTATCAAGAACCTCAGTGATAGGATAAGAAACAATAAGCTCAAACTGAAAGAGGAGAAATAGATATCTGGAAGAAATTCTTTACTGTGGGGGTGGTGAGGCACTGGAACAGGTTGCCCAGAGAAGCTGTGGATTCCCCATCTCTGGAAGTGTTGAAAGCCAGGACAGGGCTTGGAACAACCTGGTCTAGTGGAAGGTGTCCAGGCACATGGCAGGGGAGTTGGAACGAGATGATCTTTAAGGTCTCTTCCAACCCAAACCATGCTGTGATTTTATGCCCTGTACCAGCTGTGGAACACTACAAATGGTACACTATGGAGAATACGTGAAAACATGGGCGTTAAGTCATTTGGGAATAAGGGGGAAGCAGCGTCACCTTGCCTCCCTTTTCTTCATTTTGCCTCTTCGGTAAACATAAGAAGCTGATTTTGTTTAGTCTTTGGTCACTAGTCAAATGACTCTGGGGAAAAAATAGACCCAATATATTTAATTCTATTATTTTCCATTTAGCTGCTTACAATGTTTTTCTATGCTTCCCGACAAGCAGGTCCCAATTAGAGTCAGACAGTCGTTGCTGCATGGCCTGTTGCCCAAAACAGCAGGGCACTGGAAACATGGATTTTCGATTTAAAGGCTGCTTTAGTTACGACAGGACGGAACGGGGGGAGCACTGCGCGCCGAGGCACCGCCCCCGGGGGGCGCGTCACCGACGGTCGGCGCGGGTCGGTCGATGCGGAGCGGTGCCGGCAGTCGCGCCATGCACTCCCTCACCCAAGAGATCCGGAGCTTCTCCAGGGCCAACCTGCGGAAGCAGCGCACCCGCGTGACGACGCTCACGGGCCGCAGGATCATCGAGACGTGGCGCGGCGCCTGCTTGCACATGGAGGAGGAGGAGGAGGCGGCGCCCGGCGGCGGCTTCGTGCAGGACCTCAGCGCCGACCTCCAGGTCGGCGTGGTGAAGCCCTGGCTACTGCTGGGTGAGTGAGCCTGGGGGCGGCGTGCAGGGAGAGGGGGTGGTGTGCCGGCCGGGCAGGGGCTCAGCGCAGCGACGGGCACGTTCTTTCTCTCTCCGTAGGGTCACAGGATGCTGCTCACGACCTGGAGACGATGAGAAAGCATAAGGTAACGTTACAGGGACATACAAATGCATCTCGCGTAATGCGTGCAGTGAGTTTCACTTGTAAATTAAAAATTCTAAAATATTCTCTAGCAAATCTGAGTAAAACTGTATTCCACTTGCATTTTCAAAAGGCTGCTCCATTTGCAGGTGGATGGGTTTCTGTTGGCTTCACGAGAAACTGAAGTGTTTTCAGAGAATACCAGAATCTTCCAAGGGACTTTTGGAGATTGTCTAGTGCAAACGCCCTGCCAAGGCAGGGTCACCCAGAGCAGGTGACACAGGAATGTGTCCAGGTGGGTGTAGAATGTCTCCAGACAGGGAGACTCCATGACCTTCCTGGGCACTTGTTCCAGTGCTTGGCCACCCTCAATCTAAAGAAGTTCTTCCTCATGCTGAGGTGAAACTTCTTATGTTTTAGTTGATGGCCAATGCTCCTCGTCCTGTTGCTAGGTACCACTGAAAAGAGTCTTGCTGCCCTGCAAGAATGATGATTGTTTAGAGCTGTTTAATGGAACAGATTTCTATGCTGCTATATGTGTTTCCACTTCAGACACTAAGCAGCACCATTCCCTCTTGCCTTATGGGCATTGATGAAACTAGAAAAACAAAGCAGCTTCTCTAAGTCTGTCCCAAACTTTTGTTTTTCTCTCCTGCAGTAATGGGGTGATAAGGCCTTTGAACAGTGGTGCTTCTGCAGGACAGAGTGTGCACCAGGTTGGCATCTGGTGCCATCTAAATGTCAATTTACTGTAACTTAACCCACAACCTGACTGTAGCCTGGACAGAGCAGAGATGGCAGGAGGCCAGAGGTGGTGTCGCCTGCCAAGAACAGTTTACTCTGTAATCTTTCTGCTTCAGCAAGTGGTTCTGGTAACCAACCAGAAGGAACATTGAGCTGATGGGTTAGAGCAGGCTTGAAATTTGGGGGATTGTTGGGTGGTCTGCTTTCATTCCTATTTTATTTTCCAACCATATGCTGACAACTCCCTTTTCTGCTGAAAATCCACTTTTTAGTCTGCATTTGAGCAATGATCTTTTCATTTCCTCTCAGAAAAACCCTGAGATTTATCACAGTATGTTTTAGCACACTTTGAAACTTTGCTTGGAGAAAAGCATACCACAGACAGCATATGTATGTAAAACTGGACGTTGCATCTTGTGTAAGGTAGAGTCTCTATATGCCTGAAGATTAACTCACCTTTGTTACTACTCATTTAGTTTGCTGTCTTCAGAAAATGCCTTTTTTTTTCTTTTCTTTTTTTTTTTTTACTTAGGTCACTCATGTTCTAAATGTGGCATATGGAGTCCAAAATGCCTTCCTCAATGACTTTATATACAAGACCATTTCCATTCTGGACCTCCCAGAAACTGATATTACCTCCTATTTCCCTGAATGTTTTGAGTTTATTGAGAAAGCCAAGATCCAGGTATGGTCTATCAATAATTACTGTTAGTAGTTATCCTGTTTAGATTATTTATTACACTATTCAAGAACTGAAGCAGCTTCTTTTGCTAAAAGAAAATACGGTACCAAATGAATAGTTTTTCCATTGTCTTTTTAAATTTTAAATAGAAAATCCAAGTAAATTCTAAGCATTCCTAGAGACATGGCACTGCTGTTAATCTTCATTCCCTCCAGCACTGCTTTTTCAGGATGACTGTCTTGAGTTTTAGAGAAATGCTTCTTTAATACAGTTAGACCAGGGGTTGAGTTTAGATAGAAAAATTGCATCCTAAATCCAAGTCAGTATCCCTGACAGAAGGAAATGGAGGAAATTTACATATCCATTGGGGATGTTGTTTTGGATTAGAAACCAGCATGGATTAGAAGCAAGAAACAGGCTTTTACAGATCTGTGTGGTTTATCATCAGCTGTTCACCATCTTTGTGCTTTTCATCATAGAATCATTGAATGGTTTGGGTTGGAAGGCACTTTAAAGATTATCTAGCTCCAACCCCCTGCCATGGGCAGGGACACCTCCCACTAGACCAGGCTGCTCAAAGAAGAGGCTGTGAATCCAAATATATACCAAGAATATCAGAGAATGTGTTAGTAGTTTTGGAGCCAAAAGTGATTTTAACTGCTCACAAAATCCTGAAAGGATGTGACATAGAAAATAGGCTGAAAAACCCTTCTTGGGGTTGCTTGGCAGAGTTATCTGTAACCAGGAACATGCTCAACTCACAGCTGTTAAATTCAGGCTTACTGTTTAATTTACGACAACCGTTGTTTTGGTATCCAAACTATAACTCAACAATCAAACATTATTGCATGTTATTCTACCATATCTGTCAGGTTCATTGTTTATGTAGATTGGGATTAAAGATGATCTTGCCCCAGTTTTCTTTGTGTCACAGTGTTCTTTCCTTCTCTCATTTATAATTTACAAGCTATGTGATAACATATTGTCACTTAATGACCTTTTCAAGGTTTCTAATTACGGTTTCCAGTTCATTTCTAAATGAGAGTGTCCATTCATAACGGCTCAATTTTGCTTTCTGCCTCTGGTGTTTATGTCCCAGTTACTATTTTGTAAGTTAAGGAGTTTTCAGGAAAACTTTTACAGCAATATTAGTAATTTTCTGATGGGAGAGGTGAATGAAAGAGAAGGTAATTGATGGAATAGTTGTTCTCCAGGATCCGTTCAAAAAGCACATGATAGTGGTATACAGAGACAGATCTCTGGGTGGTTTGAATTACTTTATTTGCTTTGTCAAAATAGTGTTAAAAGAGCTTATGATAAATTGTGTCATGAAGTGCTCTTCTGTTTAAGTAATCACAGAGATACTACTGTTTCATCTCCTAAAATGGGGGAGGAAGAGATGTTCACTGGTGAGAGAACATGATATATGAGAAATTATTTCTAGAACGTGGTTAACTCAATGAAGGAAGTATGAGAGCACGTGAATTTGAGGATGCAAGTGAAGCCTGCACTGTTCTGTAAGTCATTGCCAGCTGGGTATTTGTAACAGGATTCACTTTTCTAAGATTGTAATGGCTCAAGTCTCTAGACACCATGGTACGGATTCTGATACTGATCAGAGCTCAACTTTTCTTCTAGGCTCCAAACTGGTAGGCAGGTTTTCCATGACATGTTCAGTGACCCATGTCACGTCATAATACTGAGGGAATATGAATGAGGGATACTTTTTTATATGTTTAATATCTAATAATAAAACTTCTGAAATCTTGTGTTTCCAAAGAGAAAATCTTTGCTTATTCATGAACAACGCTTCTTATTGCTCCCTCTGTCTTTCCTAAGGAAAAAAGCCTCTGTTCCACTGCTAAGTAAAATGGATCCATAAAGACTATATTAGTCTTCAACTTCACCAAAAACGTTATGCTACTTTTAAATTTCTTTCCTTGATGAGGCTTTTTGCCCACTGTGTATAACCACTGTATAAACCTTTTCTGTTGGTGGAAGGTGATTTTGCTTCTCTCTCCATAAAAATTAAAAAAAAAGCCCCAACTTGTTCTTGAATCTTATATGGTTCTTGCAAGTCCATAGACCATTTCTAGGCAGGAAAACTTAGGGTATCAGGATCAGAGCAAGGAGTTCTTGGTAAATAGAGATGAGTTTTCTATTTGCAATCTGTTTCTCACTTTTATTCTGTATTCATAGCTAATACAAAAGTAGTTAAGAATGACATGCCAAATTTGGTTTTGTATGAATTGTAAACAATGGACTTTAGCAAGGAAAGATAAATATTCTCAGTATTACAGTTGGTTTAATATTATGGCCCAGATTAATTCATGTTCAATAATTTTCAGGATTCATGGGTATCACTATATAATTTTTGGCAGTGCAAAACAAAACAGTTATTTAAAAAGACACATCAAACTTAAATGTGAAAGAGGGAAACAAAGTATGAACTGTACAAAGGAAAAGAAAAATTGCTTCCAATGCATATTATTTACCCATGTTATTTTTGTCTCTGGGTAAAATTCCCATTAAGTAACTTGTGCCTGTTAAGGGCAGACAGAAAACAGGCTCTTTATAACTAGAATAGTTCTGTTTAGCCTCAAGTATCTGAGCACATCACGTCACGTTTCAGTATCTTCATTCAGAATATGGAGGTGCTGGGGATTTGGTGGTTTCTTTTTGTGTCAAAGGGGCATTTGGCAGACAGTGTGGACTGAGCCCTTTCCAGATCATAGTCTGACATACAAATATGACAACATCACAAAGCCTGGGCCTTGCAAATATTGCTTAAGATGTGCTAGATTGTCTAGTTGTCTTTGCATTAATTTGGGTGTGTTATTTCATAACAAAACTTGCAGTGCCTAAAAAGAGCCATTCAGGTGTCTCAAAGGTTGTGTGGGAAATGTTTAAGTAGGATAAAAACCATTAATTTTATATATAATTCAGGATAAGCCTGAATTCAACCCCCAGAAGAAGCATTTGTGAGTTTATGGGAGGTTTAGTAGTTTTGGATTCTGCACCCTCATTCCCAGTTAAGGGACCTTAGTTGTACCAGCTATACCAGCTGCTGCAGTTGTACCAGTTGTGTGATGGGAAGGAAGAGATCTGTTGCAAATCACATGGTATCTTTTCTAATTTTTCTGTTCCTGTGCATGATCCCTGTTACCCAGAATCTTCCGTGCAGAGTACACAAGAGACATGCGACTGGAACTACAAGATGTTCTAAAATCTGCCTCTGTGCCTAGCTGTTTGCTGCCTTGCTATGTTTTTAACCTTTAACAAGATCCTGTCAAGTTCCTTTCCATATTGAAAATAAAATCTATTTCAAAATTGCCACCCAGTTAGATCAGATACTTCAGTATCCCAGGTGTCTGTGATTTAGTTTTAAATGAAGGGCCTCAGGAAGAAGGACAGAGGATGTGTTTTACTAATATGGTATGAATTAGGTTTGAAGAATTTGGTAATAATAAAGGGTTTGGGGTAGAAAAGTACTTAATTTCACACTTATGCTTATATCTGTATTTGGACTTATATGTGTAAATATTTGCTTTGAGCTCAGCAAGGAGCTTTCAGTAAGTCTTAAAAGAATTTTATATAAAGTTTCTTACACTTGTTATCTACCTAATGACTATCCCAACTTATATTTCATTTCTTTCTTGGAGGATGGCGTGGTACTGGTTCACTGTAATGCAGGAGTCTCCCGTGCAGCGGCTGTAGTCATTGGTTTTCTAATGAATTCAGAAAGACTGAGCTTTGCCAGAGCCTTTTCCTTGGTGAAAAATGCAAGGCCTGCGGCTTGTCCAAATCCTGGCTTCATGGAGCAGCTTCACAAGTACCAAGAACAGATTATAAAGGCAAACGGAAGCATAAACAATCATGACTGATCCAAAGGGAGAAGTGAAATAATCTGTTTTGACTATACAGGAACATATGTTGGTTATACTTTAATGTGTCATTTTGAAATCCCCTTTCACATGTGCATTTTCAAGTCTTTATGTACCCTCCTTTGACCCTCTTTTTTCCAGCATGTCATCAAAAAGCCAAATGGTGTTGTACTGACTTCAAAGAAGTTTTGCCTAAAACCAGGGCACTAATAAAAAGATAAAGCTCAGTTTTCCTTGAAATATTAGAAAACAATATAATTATGGTTTGCTTACTGAACCATCAGAAAATGCAGGCAGTAGAGAAAGGAAATAAAATAACTGAAATAAATTGCTTTCTTTCCAAATCTGTGCATTCCTAGTTGGTTGTAAAATCTAGATAATAAAATGTTCATATAATGAAGTACCTTGATACTGGATTTTAAAATTATATTGCAACTATAGATGATATAACGGAATTTTGTGGGCTAGCAAGCCATTAATTTTTTTTTGAAATTAAAATGATGGGTCTTTTGAGGATGCTCAAAATGCTTAGGATGCTTTAATACTTTGTGTATTTATACTGTTTTTCATCTAGTAGTGATTTGAAGTGCATTATCGTGATGATTCCAGTCTTGGAACTAGCAGGTTTGGGGTTTTTTTGTAAATCATTTCAGCAGCGATTAAAAAAAATGTTGATCTGTCTCTGCTCATGGTACTGTCTTTTCTTCACATTTGGTCCTCACATGCTGTCCTCTCACTCCATTCCACATGATATGGAAAGAACAGACATCATAGGGTATGTAATTTTGACCCTCCTGAGAGACTCCAGGCTGAAATTACTGTCTTAATATGTCATGTTTTAAAAAAAAAAAAAATCTGTACAAGACTTTAATAGTATTTTGTGGCCTTCATGCCAGCTCTTAAT
Source organism: Corvus cornix cornix (assembly GCF_000738735.6). Classification (NCBI taxonomy): domain Eukaryota; kingdom Metazoa; phylum Chordata; class Aves; order Passeriformes; family Corvidae; genus Corvus; species Corvus cornix. The sequence goes on from NC_046337.1 coordinate 34,618,539, forward strand.
GCTTTGATATATTAATATGCAGCAAAATAAAGAGAACACTGTGTTTGGATAAATTGTGTGATAAAGTGATTTTAAAGGTTTGGTTTCAAGATTGGTGTTCTGTCCTGGTACCAGTAGTTTGAACTGTAGCATATCATTATGTTTGAACCACGACCTCTCTTGTTCTCAATATGAATTGCTCATGCTCAAGAACATGTAGTGCCAGGACAAGGGGGAATGGATTCAAAGAAAGAGAGTAGGTTTAGATTAGATTATTTACAGTGAGGATGGTGAGGCCCTGGCACAGGTTGCCCAGAAGAGCTGTGGCTGCCCCATCCCTGGAAGTGCCCAAGGCCTGATTGGACGGCGCTCAGAGCAACCTGGGAGAGTGGAAGGTGTCCCTGCCCATGGCAGGGGATGGAGCTGGATGAGCTTTAAGATCCTTTCCAAGCCAACCCATTCCATGATTCTATGCTAAACCTTAATGCGGGGTTTAGGCAACCCCGCTGCATCTGATCGCTGGTCGTGGTCATCGTTCCCCCGTGTCCGTGCGGGTACAGCTCACTGCGTTGTCCCGGCGGATGCGGGTGGCTGTGGTGCTGGCAGCCTTGGCAATGACTGACAGCCCTTTCCCTGGGGAGGCAGTGTAGAGAAGCTGCTCTGAGTTCTCAGCCTGTGGAAGCAACCCAGGACAATCCCCTTAACGGTAACCGCGGTTCCTTCAACTCCGTTCACGACCTGGCCCTCCACGGGGGGACCGTTTGCCGAGGAGCCGTGAGGCGACAACCCGGGCCGGCCTCATGCCCGGCCCCGAACACCTCACCCCCGCGACGAAGTTCCGCCCGCCCCGCTTCATCACAATATGTCAGGGGGCGGGTCGGAAGTGACGGCGGCAGGAAGCTCTGTCTCGTTTGAAAGTGCTTGGCGGAGGCACTGCCGCCCCCTTCTTTCCGCCATCCGGGCCGATATGGCCGCCTTCGCCATGGAGCTGCCGCCCGCAGGTGAGCCGGGCCCACGGGCTCCCTCCCCACTCACGCCGTGCTTCGGCTTTGCTGGGCGCCGCTTCAGAGGGCTCCGTTTCCCGGCCGGAGGTGCCCGGCGGGTCTCCCGGCGCTGCCTGCTCTCCGGGAGAGGGGAGTGGGGCCGGGGCCGACCTCCTGCTCTAGGCGAGGGAGTGTGGATGCTGCTGAGCTGGAGTGGGCAGTGGGAGATGACGCCGGGAAGGGGCGGTTCGCGCTGGGGTGAAGCGAAAGAGGAGGGGGTTTAAATCGATCGGCCGCCACTTGTAGTTGCGAAAAATGCACGGTTGTGATAAACTTGGCTTGCCTGTAAAATGAATGATTAAACCGCCTTCGATCTCATCAATAGTTGTAAATATCTCAAAGGCGGGTGCCAAGAGGGCGGTGCCACGCTCTTTTCGGTGATGCCCAGCGACAGGGCGAGGAGCAATGCCCATAAAGCAAAACATAAGGAGTTCTATCTCATCATGATGAAGAAATTCTTTACACTGTAGGTTGCCGAGCACTGGAACAGGCTGCTCAGGGAGGTTGTGGAGTCTCCCTTTCTGGACACATTCCAAATTCACCTGGAGACGTTTCTGTGTCTCCTGCTCTGGGTGACCCTGCCTTGGCTGGGGGTCTGGACTAGATGTTCTCCAGAGGTCCCTTCCAACCTTAGCGATTCTGGGATTCTGTGATCTTAATCACTTATTGTATCTTGTGTTACATTTCTTTAATAGAACCTACAATGGGAAAAGTTAGCTCACTTGTCTTTTTCATATTTTAAAATTTTGTTTCAGGAGCTGAACCAATGACTCTTGGCTCCCCAACGTCTCCAAAACAAGGAACTAGTGCTCAATTTCTCCCTGGGTTTTTGATGGGTGACTTACCTGCACCAGTGACTCCGCAGCCACGTGCTTTATATGGCCCTTCAGTTGGTGTAATGGAAACAAGGTCTCCACTACTTGCAGGTCAGAATATGTTAAATGCTGAAAAATTGTCCTGAAACCAAAAAATTGGTTTGTCTCATTGTTCTGCATGCTGTTGCAGACTTGAATCCTTACAGTTTTATATCTTTCTATAAGCAAACTCCACTGATTGAATAAGTGGTGAACTCAGTGTATTTGATTATAATAAATGTTTTAAATGTGGCAGTTTTGGTATCAGGAAAAGTTTGTTTTACAGGAAAGGTAATAGGAACCTCTCCTAATACAGTATCAATTTATATGACTCTTTACAAGTCAGTTACACATATATTGATGTGTTCTGTTTGTTTAAAACGGAGATATCTGCTGCCAAACTAAACGCAGCTTGTGCAAACTGCTAATTTCTTTGCAGAAATTTTTCTATTTCTTTGAATTCTAAAAGGCCACTTACAGATTGTCAAACTTAAAAAAACTGGGTGGAGAAAAACTAAAAATATACTTCTTAATTAGTATCTAGTGGTTGTAGCTACAGTCTTGATATCTGCTGTCATTGGACTGGAGTAGTGACTTTTCCTAGCTGTAGATACTCATTTCTCTTCAACCACCTAATTAATCAGACTAGGAGAAGTTCTTTACCCATGTTAGTATTGTATGTTTGTTTTCTTCTCTGAGAAGAATGAGTGAGTAGTTGGCATGTCATGGGTAATCTTGGCTTTTGTACTAAATCAGTTGGCATAATATAATATCTGATGGTGTTAATTTGCTAGTCATTTTGAAGGAGAAATTGAGGATTAAAGTACTGCAAAAATTTATCTTAATAAAATATTCTCTTCTTTGAATGTCAGGCAGAATTGGATTTGATTTTCTTTCTAGGTCCCTACCAACTTAAAATGTTCCATAATTGGAGGTTTGTTGGTCTGCTTCTTGCTCTTGTCTGCCTGCCCTTATCTGTCTGGGGAGCAAACCTCTTATGAAAATATATATGAAATTGAAAGTAATCACATAAATTTCACCTAATTGTTTTTTAAAGGGTTTATTGCAGCCTCAGAGTATCAATTTTAGGAAAAGGGGAGCCAGTAAGATACTAACACAGAATTCCCAAAGGGAGTGATCAAGTAGATCACTTCAACTGAAAACCTTGATGGGAGAGTGCTTTATGTAATGCACATTATTCCATGTAACAGTATCAGTTCTTATATGTGTTAAACAGTTTAGTGGAGTCTTGAAGCTCAGAATTTAGGATTTAAGAGTAATTTGGAAAAGCTTCATTTCCAAATGTTTTGGAAGTGTAAACTTGATGCAAACTACTTTTTTATTCCCTGGGGTAAATCCACACAAAGTGTTAAGATACGTGAAGTTCTTTTAGGGAGTTTAATTCTCTGTTATACTGGAAGTCCCAAAGTTTACAAAATGGTAGGGCAGCTGGTTTAGCTTCATCCTGGCTATGTGCAAGCTAGCCCTGCTCTCAAGAGCTTACATTTCTATTTAATGTGAAATTAGATGGGAAGCTAAGGAATTTGGACAGTGGGAATGGGACAGCGATGTGCAATGTCTCTGTGCATTTTGGTATGGTTCTTCAACATGTAGGATATCTCAAGTCTTAAAAATCTTGCTTTTATGTCTCTACTATAGGCAAGTTAGTCTTTGAAGCAATTAAAATAGACTCCTAGCCTGGCATAAAATTGAAAGATACAGCCATGCTCAGAACTTCAGAAAAAGAACCAGTAGACAGTGAATAGAATGGGTTAATAAGAGGTCTGAAAGTTCTAAATGGTACTTCTGTAGGATGCCATTTGAGACACATGTGATGCTCCTACCTAGAACATTCAAACCTGAACAGTTTGCTAGGACAGATGGCTTTGCTAACCTCCAGTGAAACAATCAACAGTCTCAACAACAATCAACATGAGAGCATGGTTGAATTTATTATTGAAGAACAAGTAGCACCAAAGCAAATTACAAGTTTTCTCATGGTCTTTTGTTCCTTTGAATTACAGGAGGGTCTCCCCCACAACCAGTAGTTCCCACGCATAAAGATAAAGGTGGTGCTCCACCAGTTAGAAGCATATATGATGAGTTATCTAGTCCTGGGCTTGGATCAACACCTCTATCCTCAAAAAGACCAGTAAGTGTCTTCAGTACTGGCCTGTTCTTAGCAGAAGATGTGAGGCAGCTTACTGCATCAGTGAATTCTCAAACTTAGTTGTATAAACTGCTGTAGCAAAATGACTGATGATCCTTCAGATCATGCTGTTGCTTAGTCTGGGTTGTTCAGTGTACCTGTTCCTGTGTACACTAAACAAGAGGTGTGGTCATGAAGCAAATTCCTGTTGTTGCTAATTTGCAATACAGTAGGAAATGAAAAATGCAAGTCATGCCTCAGTTATGCTTTGTACATACAAATTCAGCCTTATTGCAGCTTTTCACTTTCTTGTAAGTTTATTGGGCTGCTGATTGCCAGAAGGACCCTTTCACAACCTGAAAGGAGGTTGTAGCAAGGTGGAGGCTGGTCTCTTCCCCCAGGTAACAAGTAATAGGACAAGAGAAAATGGCCTCAGGTTGCACCAGAAGATGTTTAGATTGGATATCAGGAAAAATTTCTTCACTGAAAGGGTGGTCAGGCACTGGAACAGGCCACCCAGGGAAGTGTTAGAATTGCTGTCCTCGGAAGTGTTCAAAAATGTGTGGATGTGGCACTCGGGGACATGGTTTAGTGGTCAAGATGGCAATGCTAGGTTAATGGTTGGACTTGATCTTAGAGATCTTTTCCAACCTTAATAATTTCGTGTTTCTATGATTATATTTTAGAAGGCAATAGAGGCACTTATTGAAACATAGCAAATTTTTTTCCAAGTAAAATAGCTAATCAAAGTTTTGGTAGACAGTTGGGATTAATTTTGAAAGAGGAACACTCAATTTCCTACAAGGTAAATTTTATAATAATCTCTTCTGCTTAACTGACTAATCAAGCATTACTAGGTCCTTTTTCACTGAACCCTTTTGATACAAGGAGAACACTTTTCATTGAATGAGCAGTCTTTCTATTGAGTGCTGCCTTCTGAAAAGTTTATTCTGAAAGCTGAGGTTCTCTGTGAAGGACAGAATCCAATAGTGTCTTAAAGGATTGGATATTAAATTTCAAAAAATGTTGAGCAGCTATCAGAACACATGTTCCTAGGTCTACAGGTACTCCAGGTTGTTTGATTTTGTATCTAAGAAATGCCATGATTCAGGCTAAAAATAGACTAAAATTGTTTCGGGTGTTGAAATCCTATGTTAAAACAACTACTACCATCTAAAACTCAAAGTATACTTTCCTTCTATGCACTAAATAGTTGAGCAGGAAAGTAAGTCTAGTAGTAGTCTCCCTACAAGTGGAGGTTATGTTTCCATGATTTCTGGACCCTTTAGGCAATGAAAATGCTGATAAACTTAGGATACTAATATCCTTCCCATCAGGATGCACATGAATGCGTGAATTATTAATAGAGCAGCAATAGTGACATGACTATTTTGAGAAGTTAAACTAAAAGGTTCTGAGTATTGATACTTAGACCTACTTTGTTTCACAAAGCATATGTCAAATATATTGTCAAATAACTTTTCATTAATACCTCTTGGTAATCTTTTATTAAATATACATGCGAATATCTGTTCATACCTTTAAAAGTTTGGAATAACTTAAGCCAAACGGTTAATATTATTACCTGAATGTTTAAATCACTTGAAAAATGACTCTTTTGATCTGAGCAGTATACCTATAAGAATGATTTGTTGTTTTCTGTATCTTAATGCAGGCCAGCTTTACTTTAACACAGAGCCCATCAGTTGGAATTCTTCCATTGACTCCGGGAGCAGGTAGATGTCCTGTCAAAATTTCTAATCTCTTTTCTTACTGTTTTGTTTAATACAGAAAAATCATCACTGTGCAAGCTACATCAGTTCCTTGCTAATTTATGAAGAGGTTGTGTATTTTTTAGCTTTTCAAAAGGTATATGGATATGAGTAGGAAATAATTATCCATTCTGAGCCTGACGGAGTTTCAATCAACTTTACATGTTCCTTGTTCCAAATGTGGTATTGAACTGAGCATGGGGGTGGTTGTAATTGAATGAAGCAGCTGAGACTGATGGATTGCCTTCTATCTTCACAAGGTTTGATATCTTGTCTATGAACTGGTGTCTTCTTGCTAACCTTCATTCTGTTGGCCTGTTTCTATTTGGCAACTGTATTAAGCTGTTGGTGTTTAGAAGTCAAAGAGAACACTAGGTTGCTAGTCATAAAAAATTATTAGTGTGTTTGCAGATGTGAAATTATGGTTGACTTACTTTTTGTGTCTGTGAGTAAATCCCCATCAAACTCTTCCATATACAAGTGAAATGCTTGACACTGAATTTATTCTTTTACTATAAACTTCTGTCTTGCAAAAGAAATTTGTTCAACAATACCATTTCAATTTAACAGCTTCAGGCATGTTCAGTCCTGTAAGTATTGGGCAGCCTAAGAAGACTACTCTATCTCCTGCTCAGCTAGATCCTTTTTATACTCAAGGTGATTCCCTTACTTCAGAAGATCAACTTGATGACACATGGGTAACTGTATTTGGGTAAGTTGATTTCCAAAGTGTTAGAAAATCCTGGGTGAAGTCTTTACAGCATATGGAGAAGAAATACTCGGGCATTGATGTTGTCTGGCATTGGTAGGTGCTATAGGAAATACAGCTATGGTTCAAGCAAGCAAACACACATTTCAGGGAGGCATCTTAACTTAAGGTACACATTATTTTTTCTGGTTAGAGAGGCACCATTCTACTGTGGGGGTGTGTGGTAAAGTTCCTAGAAGGTGGTATTTCTCAAGTCACTGCTTCTGATGTCATTACAGTGGTCTTTTCTGGATTTCTATAAATGCTTCATAGGGTTGTATCTTAACACCTGAATTCTTAAACTACTCATAATTTTTTGAGTATTTTTTTCTGTCTTTCAGATTTCCTCAAGCATCAGCTTCCTATATTCTTCTACAGTTTGCTCAGTACGGAAACATATTAAAGCATGTGGTATGTCTTGGTTTGACACTTAAGTCAGAAAACATTGCAAATTATGCATTTAAAAAACTACATTTCACAATGTTCACTTAATCTCATACAGATGTCCAACACAGGAAACTGGATGCATATTCGATATCAGTCTAAGCTTCAAGCCCGGAAAGCCTTAAGCAAAGACGGAAGAATTTTTGGTGAATCTATCATGATTGGTGTCAAGCCTTGTATAGATAAAGTAAGTTAATAGTTGTTTTTAGTTAAATATAAGGCACTGCTTTTGGTCTTTCTTTTTATTTTTCCTGACCTCTTTAATTTTTTTTTCTTTTGGAATTGCAAATTGTAGGTAGTTCATCTATATAAGATGTAGTCTGTTACACGTTTACGTAAGCTTTTTCTTAAGTATTTGTCAACATTTCCTGCTGAGAAGGATCATTATGGGCAATCTCTGTGCTCCTTGGAAGTTACAATGCACAGAATTATATTGCTATATGAGACAAGGAAGTGAAACCATAATGTAAGAGACGAGATAAGTTTCCTGACAGGAATTTCTGGCTTTTAGGGCCTGCAATAGAGACGTAATGGCAGATTAAGACTGTTGCTGCTCCTAACTGTCCCTCTCTATTTTTTTTATGTGACTGTGTGCTCCTGGCTCTTGAGTTTATCTTAGTACTTTGGACTGAAAATTTGTAAGCAAGAAAATCCCAATCCTATTCTCCCACCTGCCCCTAGAAAAACATGTCACTCTCTTGTAAGTAGTAGTTGGGGTAGACATGGCTGTCTTGTAGTCTTAATACTAACATGAGCTATTAGCATCTAGGTATTGGCAATGCCCTGACCTTTAATTCTTGCAGCACTTTGCACTAGGTACTTGTACATTAGCTTAAGCAAATAAGTCATTCTTCTATAGTGCACAAATTGTTTTGTCTCCTTTAAGGATACATGATACCAAAGAGTAATATAAGCTTTCCAATATAAACCATTCTGAGAAGGCAGCCCTAGAAATTGAAGTTGCAATTACTGAAGTTTTAGCAGTCTGAAACATTTCTTACACTCAATAAAATTCAGAAACAAAAGTAATTCTGTGTCCCTTTTCTCTGTGGGCTTCTGCTGGTGGCCTGTCCTTGCCTTTTTATTATTTTGGTGTCCAGTTTGTATCGAATGAATTGCCTGTAAGCTGAAGCTCTAGAAGTAATGATCTAAGACATATAATTACCAGGCATCTGATCTTCATTGCTTTTGAATTCTCATGTCTTCTGTGGCTAGTATCCACTTTCATATACCAATAAATAAACCTATAGTCATTAACTTGTATTTTTGGAGGAAAAAAATTTCAGGAGACTAATCCATTGAAGGTTTGGTTTTGGTAAGACTTCCCTGCAATTGAAAACTAGACATTACGGATTTGATATTAGCGCTTAGGCTTCTGATTTAAAAGTATTAGTTAGTTTCATGGGTTCCCCTTGTGCTAAGCAGAGAGTCAGATGCCACCCACAGTGTACACCAATCCTATTGTTTATTTTGGAAAGCACTCTTCTACCAAATGTGCTGGTAAATTTCTGCTGTCTTTAGGCTGCTTGAATGCTATGCTTCACTGAGTCTAAATGCAGCAAATCACATCTCCCCAGGCTGGTTGTTATTTACCATCTTGTTTCCCCTGGTTTGTTGTGGAACTTGTGGTTCTCATCAAGTCACTTGCTACCTCTTCATTCTACATGCATTCCTTTCTAAACATAAGCTTACAAAATGGAGCCTTCTGACTCCTTTTCTAGCATTTGCTAAGGGGACTGAGTGAAACTGCAAGTTGGTAAAGGCTTGGAGACCATACTGTATGGATCAGGTTAAATATTTTAGAAATATTTAGGAAGAGGGTGTTAGGCTACTTAGTTCATCTGGGACTGAAGCAAGTTACTACTTGAAGTTTATTGCAAGTCATACAGTATATTTTCTCTACATTGTTTCAAACTTGGTTTTTTAGTACAGACAGTGAACAGATTCCAACCTTCCATTACTTTGCAATGGCATAATTCAACGTGTAAATTATTGCAGTGAGGAAAATGCTTGGTGATCATGTGTACCTGTATGCTCTGTACCGATGCGACTTTTATCTTTTGCGATCCAAGTATGTTTTATCAAAAATGTTTAAATAGTTAGATAACTTTAGATGATAAAGGTTGGAATACTGCTTTTCAGTGTTTGTTTACATTATATTAACCCTCTATTTAAGAGTGTGATGGAAAACTTTGAAAGAAGCTCTACATCCTCAATGTCTTCAATTTTCACTCCACCTACAAAACCTGCTGGCACACCAATACAACCTGCAAATAGTACTACAAGGATTTCTACAATGAGACCTCTTGCAACAGCATATAAGGCTTCCACTAGTGACTATCAGGTATTTTCAAGGAAACAGAAACATGTTTTTGTGTTGTCTCCCCTTAGCTCTATGAGGCTGTACAGACATTAATTTCAATATGACCTTAGCTTTTATCTGTTGCTGTCAGTTCTTTAATGATGTCGTTCAAGTACAAGCTCAGTCTGTTGAGTCTCTAAAATAATCATAAAAAATACTAAATTAATGATTTGTCACTTTTCCAGGGATTAAGGGCTTGTTTTGAAAATATTTCAAGCATATTTTGTTATAATACAGTAGCGCTTAGGAAAAGAAGAAATAAATGGTTAGTGTAAAAACTATTAACTATATGTTGACTGATTCTCTGTATTTTCTCTTTTTGTTTTTTTTCCCTGCCTTGTAGGTGGTTTCTGACAGACAAACTCCTAGGAAAGATGAAAGTATTGTATCTAAAGCTATGGAATATGTTTTTGGCTGGTAATATCCAAGAGGAAGTAACACACTAAGCTGGTCAGGGTTTGAACTATGCTACTGGCATTCGTAGTTAGTTGTATAACTACTGGTGGCAGTATTTTATCTTACATAGCACCTCTTACGCCTTCAGTTAATTCAGAAGACATGTAGCTTGCACTTTAAATGATGGCAATGTACACATGGTTTTACAAACTGAGTAAGTGTAAATAAAAGTGCTTTAGCCCTATTTGTGCTCTGATGGCATGATTGTGAAAAAATGTCAGCACTGAATTTTCCTCTGTAATTGCTTTCTGTGAATTACTTCACAGTAAGTTGGAAATGCTTAAAAGGGCAGCTAAATTTACTGATGCCTTTAATTTTTTTTCCCCCTTCTGGAAAGGTGATTGGCAGCTTGCAGGAAGAACACTATGCAGAGCTGTCTACCAGGGACAGGGCCTGCTATTAGTAGGTGTGAATTTTTTAAAATTAGGATTTGTTGCTGTTTTACAATTATCTCTGGCATACTATTCTAAATGTCATAGTAACCTTTTAACTCTTTGTTTTATTAATAAAGTAAAGTTTCTTTTCTCAGGTTGTTTTTTTGAACAAGTATGAGTTCTATTAGGAAAAACTATTAGCCAGTACTCTTAACTGTTAAACATGTTGTTGTCTTATATTTATTGAAGTGTCATCAGCAGAGCAGGTGCTGCTGATTTTTACCAAAGTAGTACCAACCAGTATTCAAACTATTTGGATATTTTATAACCATTGTGCACTTACCTGTAGCTTTCTCAACTATAACATTTTTATTTGAAATAGCTGAAGTGAAAAATGCAGTGTGTCAATGATCAGAGCTTCTTTCATTTCAAGAGGTGTTTAAGAAAATTTCACTAGGGTATTGGCCGAATGGCAATTGATTTTCATATTTTTATTTTTTAAATGGAGTTTTTCCCCTGTGAAGTTTTGGAGGTGAGCCTCTCAAGTAATCATATGCTCTTTCATCTGGAAAGAGAACACATTTTTTCTGTTATACTTAGGAAACTACAGGCCACTATTCCTTTTTGTGATTTTATGTCTGTGTTAGTGTTGGTCAACATCAGCCTTTTAGTCTGGGTCGAGAGCATGTTGGCCAGGTGACTTTCCAGTCATATCCATTTCCATGCCTTTCTTCATGCTGCAGAGTGGTTTTGCACTTTGATGAAACTAGATTGAAAAATTAGACCAGAAGCATGCCTAATGTCCCTCAAGTGCTAATGACACAGTCCTGAGTAAAATCCCCAGAGCACTTAGTGAGAAGTCATGTTTCTACCTCAGAGATTTTGGAGATGCCTTTTATTAATTTGCTGGCTTATGCTTTCAGAGTATTGGTAACTACTTTGGTTGCTACAACTTGGTTGTCTGTTTGCTTTTTGATCAAAGGGAGCTGCTCAAACTTAATATCTGAATGTGTTTTCTTAAAATACATCTGGCTTTTTATTGACAAAAAATATTTGTCATGCAGGTGGCTTCAAAAGCAAAAGACAGTTCAGCTAAATTTTCGTTTTGCTAGTTGCTTTGTAGAATACACTTTTGGCTTGCTTCAGAACTGTGATGATGTGTACTGGGTTTGTTGTTGTGAAGTGATACAGAACAAGATGGAACTTGGACCAAGTAACTCTGAAGCTAAATATATAACAAAGAAGTTGGAGCCAAAGTCAGTAGTTTGGCTGACCTGTTTTACCAATAAGTACCAGACTTAAAACTGTATTGAGTTACTAGTTTTCTCAGTTTTGTTTCTCCTAGCTTTAGCAATGACTCTACTAATTGGTCATTACAGCTTCCTCTAGAGTAAAAGCACTTGGGATGTTGTTTGCTTTGCTCTGGAGTAAATAGGAGAAGAAAATTCAGAACTTGTAAATCTGTGTACTTCTGAATAGTATCATTAAGAAATTGTCATCATGTGGCTTCTGCTGGTGAAGACTGCTGGTAAGACTTAATATGTTGTCATGGTGTTGAGCACTAATTAAACACTGGTATCAATGATCTGGGCTTACGAAGTCTGAGAACATCACAGTTCCACACTGCACAAACCACTGTGCAGCTTTGTTTCAACAAACCTGATTATGGTGACTCCTCAAGCTTAGAGGCATCAGCATCCATCCCATCATGTCTCTGACTTTCTAATACCAGAGCCTCATATCTGTTATGTAAGGGAAGTTAGGGCAGGCAAGTTTAAAGGGTTCTCAGTATAATCATTGCTAAAAGTATTGCTATCAAGAATCCTAATAACAAGAAGCTTGTTCCTTACTGCTGACTCAACTGCCAGGTGGTATGCTGAATACTTTTATGCCCATTCAGTCCATGGGGTATTTAGCTGGTTGTATTACCTCCCTGTGCCCCCAGTAGATACCAAATGACACCCACACCTTCACAAGCACTGAGGCAAAGGTAATAACCACTTTGCATGCTCCTGATGCTGTGGACCTTGTCAATCAACAACCATCTTTGATGCTCATCAGCTTCATTTTTACATCCATGCTTTTCAGCAATAGATTACCTGAAAAGAAAAAAATGCTGTGGGAGCAGTCACAAGGGTTCAGTCCTTTTGTGGGCTTTCAGAGCCAAGGTTTGTCTGAATTCCTGTTACCCAACATTATCTAGTGAGAATGCTTCCTGCTGCCTGGCGGTGTCTTTGTATATGGCCCTGTGCAGAAATGTGTGAAAATAACTTGATGAAGGCGTGAGGGTGATACTAGTGGTTGCTCTGACTTACCAGTTATTCCCCCAGCATAGTAGCCAGGAGGCTGAAAATAAAATCACAGAATTACAGAAGATCTTGGGTTGGAAGGGATCTTGCAGACCATCTAGTTTCAATCTCCCTGCCATAGGCAGGGATACCTTCCAGAAGACTAGGTTGTTTAAGCCCTGTCTAACCTGGCCTTGATCACTGCCAGGGATGGGGAAATAGAGGCCAATGAGGGGTGGGTGATTCCATGGCCTCATTGGTCTGAAACAGGGCACACCAGCTTTTACAATCTTGCAGCAATGTTACTGCAAGGGGTCCAGATCTATGTAATCCTTCCCTTTGCCAGCTGTGATAAACTCCAGATAATGCAGACTGCGATACTGGAATACCCCCAGCTCAGGCCAGAGGGTACTACTCCAGTAATTCCTGCCTCCTCTCAGGCAGTAGGCAAACCCTCACTTCCAGGTTGAGATGCTAGGGCTCCCTTTCTTCAGGAGTCACCTGAAATGAGGAACTCCCTCCTACTTTACAGCCTTGGCAGCTCCCGGCCCCATGTTCAAGTTCATGGGGGTGGCCTCAGCTGGGCTGGGCACACTTGGGAGTCCCCAGAGCCAGGGACTCCAAGTGTGCCCAGCAGACCTCACCTCAACTTCCTCCAGGACCTGAAACACCCCATACACCAGGGAGTCTCTGGCCCCTCGATCTAGTCCTGCAAGTCCCAGAGTGGCAAGCACAGAGTGGGCAGGGGCATGAGACAGCCCTTCTACCTCCCCTGGGGCCACGCTTTGACAAGTGCTGCCCCATCATGCCCACAGACTCCCAAAAGCACCTCAGCAAGCATCCTGCTCCCCAGCCACAAACACAAGCGCCAGCATCCACGGGCCCCACCAGCTTGGGACACAGCTTCAGTAGCTCACATGAAAACACAGTGGTGCTTATGGTGAAAGCAGCCTGCTAGCACAAAGCAAAGCCCTCCTGTGGGACTGCCCCAGATATGGGCACTCACTAGCAGAGTTCGTTTCACCTCCCTGGCTTCGAGGAATGCCCAAAGGTGCTGCAGTCATCTGTAGCCTGGATGGCACTGCTGACCTCAGTGATCCTCTGCAACAAGGAGCACTTGAGCTGCAGGTTCTGAGGTCAAACAGCAAAGCACCTCTTGAACCATTGGGGTACAGAAAACTTATATAAAAATACAATAAAGGTATTGCATCACCGCACCTCTTGAACTCTTGGAAGGGCTGAGGGGTGAGCACTGCCAGGAGCAGCCTGTGGTGAGGATGGGGTGGGGGTGGGAAGGGCTTTGATCTGGACATTGAGGACAAACTTTGTGGGCTCTAACAACAGCACCCAGGCATCCCTGCCCCTGTGTCCCATACTTCACAGGATGTTGCCCAGGATTTCTTTATCCACACAGATGAGCAGCTGCTCCTTGGGGGCATACAGCATGGTGCCACACTAGGTGCACATGAGAGCAGTACAGGGGTCCTGGACTTTCCCCGTATGCTGCTGCTTGTGTTGGCAGATATACCAAGACATCAGCCCCAGGACCCCTGTGGGCTCCTGCAGTAGGCTGCTGCCCTATACCTTCAATACCTCCTTAATTCCCTGTGCACTTCCCAGCAGCTGCCCAAGAGCTGTGGGCCCTGGGGCCAGGAGCTGTTCCCTTCTTGCAGCAGACACTGCTGTCTGTTCTACCACTATTTTGTTGCCAGATGAAAAGTGATTTGCACCTGGAGGGTTAATACAATGCTCATTCTTCAAAACCCACTGCCCTACGGACCTGCACAATGCTTATTCTGTAGCAAAAAGAACTGGAAAGCAACCAGCCCAGTTGTGTCAACTTTTACCAGTTCACCAGGCAGTCAGGTATGACTTTTTGGTCAGGGACCACCAAAGAGACCCCCAGGACAGAAGAACACATGTAAAGGAGAGGGAAGATATGCTAATAATTTTGGGGAAATTATCCTATTGTCTTGGGGTGAGTTTATGATAATACTGTATTCCCTTATCATCTGCTTTATGCCCAGAAATGGGTCCTGCAGCTTTAAGCTGGGTCCAGGAGATGGGGAGAGAGCTGGAGAAATTCCTCAGCGCGGTTTGTGTTCAGACACACACTCCCCCATGTTGCTCAGCTTTGTGGCGGGAGAGAGTACATTCCTGCTTTTAGCTAGTTTCTTTTCATTAGCTGAGGCAAGAAGTTTTTCCAGGACTACAATAGCATTTCTCCAATGACTTCTGTGGCTTCTTCTGAGCTGTTCGATTTAGCTGTAATCTGAGAACCAGATCATCGGACGCTGTGGACTGGGGCAGTGTAGAGAGATTCCTTGTGGAACAGGGGCATATGATACCCCAGGAAAGATTGGACAACCCAGGGTTGCTGAGGAAAAACCCCTGAACTGGCCCCTGGCTGCAGGCAAGCCTGGATAACACCTGGCTGCAGACAGCCTTGAAAGTACTTGGCAAAGTTATACACTGGTCGGCTCCCCCATGGATTAGGGGCCATCTAGAGGGACTAGGGTGTGAATCTTTGCAAAGTAGATATAAGCTTGTATAGGTAAACAATAAGGCGGAGGACAATGCTCAAATCGTATTGATGTCTGTGTCGTTACTCTGGCTAGCTCCCCAGCACTTGGGACCGCACCCTGCAAAACCTGGCGCCTGAGCAGGGACTCGAGTGATTTTTCGCTTAAATGCGTTTCACTTAGATGTGGTTTGTTTTTCGCTTAAATGCATTTCACTTAAATGCGGTAAGACTCCGAAGCATCGTAAGGACGGTGAGGAGCCTGGAGAGCTGGGAGCGGGAGTGTCCTTGCAAAAAAGTTGAGTGGAGCTGGAGACCGGAGCTCGCGTGGCCAAGCGGGTCCCCGCAGGTAAGAAGCTATGGAATACGAGGCTGGCAGTCGTCTCCTAGCCAGTATCCTCTCTAAGAGAGGCGAGACTGTAAAAGATCGAGATCTCTATGCCCTAATTATGTGGGCCCGGGAACAAGAGTTTTTGAAATGCACTTTGCTTTTGTTCTCAACTGAAGAGTGATGGGAAGTGGGAAACAAACTGTGGCTGTTTTCACGATTGAGGGTGGAAAGGAAGGTAAAGAAGCTAAAGCTCTCGGATTAACTTGGAGAGCTGTGACTAATACCCTCACAGAAATGAAAGCAGAGAGGAAGGTGGCTGCGGCAGCCATGGAAGCCCTGGGGGGTGGCGGCCCCGGAAAGGAAAGAGACGGGGGTCTCACGGAGCGGCGGCCGGAGGCCAGGGCGGAGTCCAGGGTTGTGCAATTCTTTGTGCTGACCGCGGGTCGACCGATGAAGGGAACAGCAGCACCTGTCTGCTCGCTGCGGGAGCTGCTGGACGTGACAGGGAAGGAAGTTACCCCTCAGAAGTTTGAGGGAGAAATGGCTGCAAAGGCGGAAGTTCAGGCTCCCGACCCTGGGGGCGGGGCGCAGGCGAGCAGAGGAGAAACGAGCAGTCCTAGCTCCCGGCTGAAAACAGCAGCATGCCATCCCCGTCTGCTGGACAGCGGATCATCGTCCAGCTGCGAAGCAGCCTCTACGGCTTTGTCACCTGCAGAGCCAGAGCCAGCCAGGGCTGCCAGGGGTCAGCCCCAAGAGGAGGAGAAGCACCGAGAGATGATGCATGAATTAATGAAGAAGCTTGCTGAATTGTCTACGCGTCAGGACACGCTGGAGTCTAAGGCTTGCGAAACCACACCATCAGCACCGTGGCGTCCCGTGGACCCACTGGTCAAGATAGCCACCAGGACTCCTACATTCCCATTGGGAGAACCGGGCACAGTGCCTACGGCCCTTCCCTTCCTGCAAGAGGAGGTGCAGCCATCGCCTCCATCAGCCCTGATGGTGAGGACTGACCCATTGCGAAGGAGATGGAATGGAGTTGTCCATGACGCAACTATTGAAGGAGATTGGCAAGCCGTAGATGCCCTGACCTGCCCTGTACTGATACAGGGGGATACTGCAAGGTGGGAGCCCCATGACTGGAAGGTCTTGCAGCAAGCAAAGCAAACGGTCACCATGCACGGCTTACGGTCCGAAGCTACACGGAACATCCTGCAGTTTATATTTACAGCAGATGTCCTGTGTCCTAATGATTGCATCAGCATCACACAATTGTTGTTAACCCCTTCACAGTTCCTGCTCTGGGAGCAAACATGGAAGTGACTAGCACAAGAAGAAGCTAGCAAACACCAAGGTGATACACAGGACCCACTGTATGCGATCCAAGCCGACATGCTAACTGGGAGCGGGACTTTTGGAGGCGACAGTGACGCAACTGACCATGCCCACAATCATTCATCAGTTGTCACAGACTCTTGCCCATAAAGCCTTATTGTCAGTACCCAAAAAGAAGAAGTCTCCTCTGTATGCAGCAGTCTGACAGGGGCTGTCTGAGCCATATGGTCAGTTCATTGACCGTCTGTCAGCAGCCTTGAAGGATGCAACTGAGCTCTCTGAAGAGCTCCAAGAGCAAATGTTCCGGACCCTTGCCTTTGAAAATGCTAATAGGCAAACTAAGACAATTCTTGCCACACTGCCCCAGGGAGCAGGAGTATATGAGATGCTTGTGCATGCTAGCCGTGCGGAACAGTCATCTCAAACAGCTGCATTCACTGCAATGCTTCAGAATGTCCTGCAAAAACAGGGACAAGTCATCGCCGCAGCACTGACCAGAGGGGCACAAAGACAAAAGGGGGCAAAGGCCACTGGCCCACCTCCTGGTCCCCAGATGGGCAGAGTAGCCTGTTTCCGATGCGGTGAAGAGGGGCGCCTGAGGCACAGTTGCCAGAAAACGGTGTGGTGCCACAACTGCAATTCCAGCACCCATGCCACCATAGCATGCCACCATGCGGGAAATGGCCAGCGCAGCGTGGTGGGGCCATGCGCCAGGACACAAGCGAGTGCCCCAAAGAGCCATGAATTGAGTGCAACCCCAGTGGTTTCCTTCAACAGAACCAGCCAGCCACCCGAGGGAGCCTCAGAGTGGACGTGGCAACCTCAATAGAAGTCACGCTGACGAACCATCAGATCACCCTGATCCCGACCACAGCCAAGGGCCCCCTGTCATCAGACAGCCCTTGTCTGGGTGGCCTACTCATGGGGCGGTCATCAACCAGCCAGCAGGGAGTAGTGGTGCTCCCTGGAGTCATCGATGCTGACTACACCAGCAAAATTAAGATCGTGGCCTACGTGCTGCAACCACCCGTGACTATCCCTCAAGGCAGTCGCATTGCCCAAATCATCCCCATTCCCCTAATGACCAACGGGGTAACCAGCAACAGCAGCGACCGCAGAGATCACGCTTTTGGGTCCTCTGGGTTCAATGTGTTTGGACATTAAACCTGGCCCAGAGACCTCAGCAGCAAGTGATCCTGCGAAGAGGGGCAGAAGCCATCAAAATACAGCCAGTTTTTGACACATGGGCCGATGTTACCATCATTAACCAGGCGGTATGGCCACCTGGTTGGGGATTGGAAAAACCAGCCGCTGTTGGTGTGACCCAGCCCACTGAGGGGCTGGGGCAGCGTGTTGCCAATTAATCCCAGCCCTGGATCAAGTTTCCCGAAGAGGCAGACTCAGAGGGTGGGCTGAGGGGCAGCTCAGAAGCCTAAGCTGCACCTCCCCTGTGTAGTGCCTGGGTACAAGCTGCCTCCCCCGGTTCGGGAAAATTCTCGGTTACTCGGTTGTTTATTGGTTCTCTGTTGTAACTCCTGCCTCTCGGTCACCCCCCCCCCCCCCACCCCCAGTGGTTGTTGTTACATTGTATCCTCCCCCTGGCTTGTAACTCATTGGTTGTTTTCCCCTTTCACCGGGGTTTTCAAATTCCCTATAAAACTGAGGACAAGCCTCAAGGGAGGATCCCGTCCCATCCCATCCCATCCCATCCCTTCCCATTGGATTCCATCCCTCCGAGCTTGTTCGGGTCGCGAAACTTCTAACAATAAACCTGTTAGAAGCCAGACCTCAACAGCTCTCTGTTCCTTTGTCTCCGAGCTAACGTGAGCCAATGCCATCGGCTCCTGCTGTGTTCCCTCTGCAAAGAAGCCAGATAGCAAGCAGCTAGCAGCAAGCAGCTCTTTTCCTGACGCCAAAGTTGCTTCTGCAACGGGCAGAAGTAACACAGCTGGACTGTCTCTGACCTGGGGCACCCTAGAGCTCGTGCTTCGGGCACCAAGAACTGTGTTAAGCAGCCACACTGGTGGGGTAGGAGGAACACAAATCCCCCAAGTAAGTGCAACCCCAATTACCCTAGAGTTTGAGGACAATCAAACCATTGTGTGTCGCTCCTATGTCATGAAGCTGCCTCAGACCCTGCAAGGCCTGATCAGACGTGACATCCTTGCTTAGCTAGGCCTCATGCTCACCACAGACCAGCATTTATGCTGACGGCTGCTGCTGATCAGCCGCCCATACGGGCTCTCACCTGGTTAACAGATGAACTTGTCTGGGTCTAGCAGTGGCTGGTAACAGACAAAAGGCTGAAGATAGTAGAACACCTTGTTGCAGAACAGCTAGCGGCAGGACACCTCAAGCCTTCGGTCAGCCCATGGAGCACCCCCATCTTTGTGATCCCAAAGAAGTCACGAAAATGGCACCTCCTTCATGACCTTTGACAAGTGAATGCGCGCATGCAAACTATGGGGGCGCTGCAACCTGGGCTACCAGCTCCTACAATGATTCCAGCGGGATGGCAAATCACTGTAATTGACTTAAAAGACTGCTTTTTCACAATCCCATTGCATCCAAAGGACACAGAACGTTTTTCCTTTACAGTGCCCACAAAGAATCGCAGTGAGCCTACTAAGTGCTACAAGTGGGTTGTCCTACCCCAGGGGATGAAAAATTCCCCCACTCTGTGTCAGCTATATGTTGACTAGGCGCTACGTCTGATTCGATGACGCTACGCAGAAGCACTCATCTACCATTACATGGATGACATCCTGATAGCTACTGCTAAAGAGCTCCCAGATAAAGAGATGCAATGGGTCAGAGAGCAACTGCATGAGACTGGATTAGAGATCGCCCCCAAGAAGATCCAGTGGACTGCACCATGGAAGTACCTGGGCTGGCTCATATCAGAATCGCAAGTTAGGCCCCAAAAGATCGAGCTAAACACAGACATCTCCATGCTCCATGATGCGCAACGGCTGCTAGGAGATCTGCAATGGGTCCACAGAGTCATGGGAATCACGAATGCCGACCTCGCCCCTTTCCTGCCATGGCTGCATGGGACGAACGCTGCTGAACCTCGAGAATGCTCCCCGGACCAAGCAGCAGCTGTCACCAAGGTCGCAGATAAGCTGCGGCATGCATGGGTGTCGCGCAGAGAAGAAAGATTCCCATTCGTCATTCTCATCACCCTGATCGGCGCAGCAGGTTCACATGCCATCATCCACCAATGGCAAAAGAAAAAGGGGGAGGACATCCGGATTCTCAAATGGATCTTCCCGCTGACTCAGCCACGCTTCAGACTGCAGTCCAGGGTAGAGATGGTAGCGCTTTTAATCCAAAAGAGTCGCAACTGAGTGGTGGAGTTGGACGGCAGGGAGGCAGAGGACATCACTATACTGGTCCGGACAGGGGACTTGGAGTGGATGCTACGCCATGCAGAGGCACTGCAAGAAGCTCTGCTCGGATTCACCGGTGTGGTCCATAACAAGCACCCACAGGGAAGGCTGGTGCAGTTGCTGGGGCTCTATGAGTGGCTGGACTGCCTGCTGAATGTAGAATGGCCAGTACTAGGGTGCACAGTGTTCACGGATGCGGGGAGGAAGACGAAGCAGGCCACCTGTGCATGGAAAGAGAACGACCACTGGAAGACTCATGTCATAGCAGGAGAACCGGCTGACAGTCTGCAAACACTCAAGCTGCGCGCCATCATATGGGCCTTACAACAGTGGTCGAAGGAACGGTGAATGTAGTCAGTGATTCCCTATATGTCATTGGAGTAGCCTAATGGATCCATGATGCAGAAATCCGGCGTACTAACAACAAACATTTGGGCAGACTGCTTATCACATTGTGGCACATCCTGCAATAACAGACGCACCCCTACTGTATCCTGCATGTTCGGAGCCACCAGTCGAACATCGGGCTGGGAGAGGGCAATGCCCGTGCAGATGAGGTGGTGACCTGTGCCCCCATAGTGTATCTCCCGCCCGCGAGCACTTTTGAGCAAGCCAGATGTAGTCATGATTTGTTCCACCAAAACGCAAAATCCCTGCAGAGACAGTTTAGGATCCCGCTGATAGAAGCGAAAGGCATAGTGTGGGCTTGTCCCCACTGTAGCCATCACGGCCCGGGGTTGGGTGTGGGAGTTAACCCCAAGGGTTTGAAAGCCCTCGAGCTCTGGCAAATGGACGTCACTCATGTCCGAGTTCGGCCGACAGCGCTATGTCCATGTAACAATTGACACTTTTTCACACTTCCTGTGGGCTACCGCTCAGACAGGAGAGAAGGCATTGCATGTGGAGCGGCATCTGCTCTCTTGCTTCGCAGTAATGGGGGTACCCAAAAAGATCAAAATGGACAATGGGCCAGCATACACCAGCGATCGCCTAGCCAGATTTATGCAGAAGTGTGGGGTAGAACATATCACAGGAATCTCACACTCGCCTGCCCGTCAGGCAGTGGTAGAGAGAGCCCATCGTACACTAAACGAATATCTGGGCCGACAGAAAGGGGAAGAGATGGAACCAAGTAAGCAGCTAAGCAAAGTGCTGTTTACATTGAACTTCCTCTCTCTGGCTGGGGATAGGGAGGAGCCTCCAGTGGCAATCCATCATCAGATGGTTTGTAGGGGAATCGAGCGGGCCCTTCCAGGAATAAGTGTTTTGTACCGTAACCCTCGAATGGGAAGGTCCCAGCCCAGTGCTATTTAACGGCCGAGGATATATGTGTGTTTCCTCCCCAGAGGGACCGCTGTGGGTGCCCAGCGAGTGGTGCCATGCTACGCATGCAGGACCCTGAAGCGAGAAGGCGCAGTCAGCATTGGCTCCTGAAGAAAGTAACGCCACTACTACAGCAGCTGGAACTCTGGGACATCTGTCCCGAGAAGCCTCGGGAGAGGCTGCAGACGTGTCTGAGGGGACTGAGAACTTGCCAGGTCCACCACTCTCTGTAGTGGGGGAAATAGTGAGACCCTGTGGCGAATGTAACGGCTGCCCTGGGTGGTTGCTAGTGACTTGTGGTGGTTGTCGGCGGACCCTCTGGATACACCAGCTAACGTTAGAAAGCGGGTGGTATACGTGCCCGTCTTGTGCGGACCGTGATCGAAGGCAGAACCAAGAAACAGAGTTCCGTAAATTCTTGGGTATAGCACCAGACACAGAGGTAGAGTGGGGAATTGTTTTTGACTGTCTTGAGACAAGGGCATTGGTGGACATTTTTGATATGCTGTCCGCCCATTTAGACCGAGCAAAGGCAGTATGGAGTGTGGCAGTGTTAGGGCAAGAGTGTAGCACACAAGTTTGTGTCCCACAGCAGCATGTGGTAGCCCCCAAGCACTGGGAAGCGACAAAGCAGCGCTGGGCCCGCAAACATTCTGAGAGGTTTGCTTCTCGTAAGCTTCCTAACCGGGTCCCACGCAATGTTGACAGCAATCCAAAAGAGACAAAACATGTGGGTCACCCTAGCTTGTTTAACGGGGCAAGACTCCATGTGCCTGAGCCTGGCCACGCCTGGGGACCCATTTCGCACCTGCTTAATTGGGGTCCCATATTTTAACTCGCAAGACTTCCGAGGGATGCTAGGCAAGAGCTCCCTGATAGGGAACACCACAAGCAATGGCAATTGTTCAGGGCTGATCAGACTCAAGCCTGCGCAGCAGTGTGCCTGCTGGCAAGGTGCATTCTTGAAAAGCATCAATGTCACCATGGGGACACCAGAAGAGTTAGATCTACTGGGTTCCACAAACCAAACTGGGGATGGTTACATGCCATTTGAGCCTCCCACTACCAGTCAATTGAATGTTAATAGGCGCCTTTGGGCCACTGTTGACCCTCTTCCAGACTGGTTTCTGAGAAACTACGAGTCCGAAGCAATTTACTACTGAATCAACCTCATGGGTCAAGCCCCAAAACGCCTCCCCAGTGGTACATTCTTAATATGCGGGGACCGTGCTTGGAATGGGGGTTCCCACCAGCCCACATGGGGGACCATGCTACTTAGGGAAACTCACCCTGTTCCATCCAAGCCTGCATCAACTCTTAAATATCACCCACCGCACTGAAACCAGGGTGCGGCGTTCAGTCCATGAGCTCAAATGTGAAAGGACTGAAGACCCCATCTTTTGGAGTCGTAGTACAATCTGGCTAGCATCTATGTTTTTACCTGGTGCTTCAGCAGCTAGGGCACACGCAACATTACATAAACTTGCTTGCTGGGCGAGGGATGAGCTAAACATAACTTCGCAGATGCTTGACGAGATAAGCGCAGATGTCACTAGTGTTAGGCATGCAGTATTACAAAATAGGGCAGCCATTGATTTTCTACTATAAGCCCACGGCCATGGCTGTGAAGATTTCCAAAGTATGTGCTGTATGAATCTTTCTGACCACTCTGTTTCAATTCACAAGCACCTCTCTGACCTCCAGAGGGGCCTGCACAACCTTCGGGAGACAGACGACCCTGTTGGAGATTGGCTTAAGGGTCTGGGTATCACTGGATGGCTGCGTACCTTGGTAGTAGAAGGCTGCCGATTGCTATTTGTAGTTATAATAGGCTTAACAGTATTTGGGTGCATTTTTTCTTGCATTAAAGTGAGGCTGCGAAAGATCATCGACCAGGCCTGGGTTGCCCAAAAAGAAAACGGGGGATGTGTAGAGAGATTCCTTGTGGAACAGGGGCATATGATACCCCAGGAAAGATTGGACAACCCAGGGTTGCTGAGGAAAAACCCCTGAACTGGCCCCTGGCTGCAGGCAAGCCTGGATAACACCTGGCTGCAGACAGCCTTGAAAGTACTTGGCAAAGTTATACACTGGTCGGCTCCCCCATGGATTAGGGGCCATCTAGAGGGACTAGGGTGTGAATCTTTGCAAAGTAGATATAAGCTTGTATAGGTAAACAATAAGGCGGAGGACAATGCTCAAATCGTATCGATGTCTGTGTTGTTACTCTGGCTAGCTCTCCAGCACTTGGGACCTCCCCCCCCGCAGAAGGGCAGAGGCCACAGTGACACCGCATCCCAGCCGAGACCTTGGGAGAAGCCAAGCTACAGAAAGAACTCTAAATCCACCAGCTTTCTCCACAATGAAGAGGTTTAATGTCTAACATTATTATTTTTTTCCCTGTGCCTTTCAGGCACTCTGTTAAATAAACAGTTCTTTTCACTTTCATCCAAGAAATTCTTTTTGTATTGGTGGGGGAGGGAATGCCGAAACCTCCTCTTTAGAGGAGATGTTTATTCCAGAGCGTTTCCCTCCTAAACTTGTCTCAAACTGAGACAAAATTTGGTGCCCAAGGTGGGGCAGGAGAAAGTGAAAAAAACAATAATAATTACATTCTGGTTTTAAACACTTTGTATTGGGGTACAGTAGTCAGTACTCACCATGCTGTTTGATGTAAAAATGTGTACCTGGTCCCTAGGCATGTTTGCCTATCCACAGGTAGGGGCAATTTTGTCCCTGGCATATAAAGAGCAGGGATACGAATCAGGATTGGCATACTGATGTGCTTGGTAGTAATGGTTTATAGAAGGTTAGCAGAGGTACTGGGAGCTGTTGAAAATGTGTATGCTCTGTTGTTTCTCCATCCTAGTCTTGGTAGCCTGCTTTGGGGGTTTATTAGTAATTACACCCAGTCTGGTAGGGAAAAAGTAGGGGATGATGTTTCCCAGCCCTTCATCTCTTTCTTCCCCTTCCAATCTGGTACGTCACCTTTTGAGAATGTTTGGTTTCCCCTGGATGTTAAAGATACCACCTTCCTGGTGTTTTATCTGGTCAGTTTCCTCTATACAGTCTGCAGCTTGTCTAGAATGAGGGCTGAGATTTCTAGCAGGGCTGACAAGACACCTGCCCCAGGCATGGAAAATTCTGAGTTGTGGGGGGTATGGGAGGACATAGGCCAAACCCTGAAGGAATTCTCTGCCCCAATGGCCTGGAACTTTCTCCCTGAACAAATTCAAAACCCAGCTGTGGTGGGGAAATATCTGAAACAGAAGTGCAGTGACAACTCTAATGAGAAGGAACTCATTGCAATATGCTGGGCCCTGGCTAATGCTTATCATACACTGCTAGGTACTGTAGGGCAGCAGATACAGCCAGAGGGGCAGGAGGATGAATCAGCAGACACCCCAGTCACTCAGGCTGCAGCTAAACCAGACAGGGAGCCTAAGCCAACAGTAATTGCTCCTGTCCAGAAAAGGAAACACAAAACCAAATCCATCACCCAGTGGATGGTGATGGGGAGCTAGGATCCTCACAGCCAGCAGAGGAATCAGAACCAGAAATCATTATTGAATCTCTGTCCATAGAAAACCTTCATGACCTAAGAAAGGATTACACCCGACAGTCTGATGAATCTATATTAAGTTGGTTGGTCCATATCTGTGACGCCACAGGCGATAATACAATTAAAGCAAGGAATTTGGGATCCCTGTTATGTGATGTGGGTATCGACCAAGGGATGGCAAGGGAGCCCGAAGCTCTCAGTCTCTGGACATGGCTCTTAAGAAGTGTGAAGGAAAGATACCTGTGCCCAGAAGATCTCCAGGTGAAGCAAACTGCGTGGAAGACCATAGATCAAGGGATTCAGTGCTTGAGAGAACTGGCAGTGATAGAGATCGTTTTCTCAGATAACCAAACAATTAAGAGTCCAGACCTGGTAAAATGTACACCAGTGATGTGGCTAAAACTCAAACAACTTGGGCCACAAGAATATGCTTCTGCTTTAGCAATGATGAAGTGGAATGAGGGGGATGAGATTGTGATTGCTATGGCGAGAAAGCTCCGGGCATATGCAGATACCATGCATGGCTGAACACATGCAAGAAGTGCATGTGGAAACAAGTCTGTCAGAGCACATGCAGAAAATGGAAGATAGGATTGAGGAGGCTCACCAGGAACTCAGGAAGGAGTTTAAAGAGAACCTTCTCCAAATCTTGTTGGTACAGACCAGAGGCCCTGTTACCAGAAGCAGACGTCCCCCAGCTAGGGAGATAGGGTATACCCCACAAGCTGAGCTGTGGTTCTTCCTGTGTGACCGTGGGGAAAACATGAGGAGGTGAGATGGAAAACCCACTTGTGTCCTGGCAGCATGGGTGCGTTGAGTTGAAGGAGGGCAAGAGTCAGAGAGGAAGTTCCACCAGAAGGGAAGTAGTTCCTGTTGACCGTAGCCAAGCTGCCAGGCATAATGGAAGATGGTATGTCCAATCCCCTTGACAGAACCTCTAGAATGTATGCCCAAGTGTCTTGGTTTTGAAAGACAGGTGTCTGCTAAGGAAGGCAGAAGCCTCCCTTGAAGTGGCAGATATAACCCCTTTCCCTCTGAGTTATTATATTTTGAAATCAAGGGCCTTTAGGCAAAGATGTGGGAAATAGGAATAACAGTTCTTTCCTATATATATATATATATATATAGCCAGTCAAACAAAACAACAATAACTATGGCAGTAACAGCAAACACAAACCCAGTGCCAGCCTTCTCGGCTGTCAGGCCTCTTTCCCCTCGGGTGCAGTTCCGCTCGCAGCCGGCAGGGGCGCTGGTGGCTCCCGGTGAGCAGGGCAGGTGCGATGGTTCCCCCACGGCTGCAGGGGGTGCTCCAGAGTGAGCTCGGGGAGCACGTGGCACCGGTGCCCTGGGATCCCGGAGAAGGATGGAACAAAGGCTTCACAAACCACTGGGCAGCCGATCCTGGACTCTCGGGAACAGCAGGCTGGAATGGCAGGCTGGAGCGGCAGGCTGGAGTGGCAGGCTGGAGCAGCAGGCTGGAACGGCAGGCACAAACACAAATCCCAGGTGGCAGATGAGATGTATCCAAAAGGGGACCCCCCCGGAAGTCCAGGCAGGCAGGGTGAGCACGGCTACAATGCAGCGAAAGCTCGAAGCAGCAGCGGGGCAGGGCGGCCACAGCCTGGCCTCCAGCAGGGCAGGGAAAGTGGCTTTTGGGATCCCAGCGTTGTTTCCAGCAGAAAGAAAAACGGCCGAAAAAAAGGAACCAGCAGCTCCTTTCTCTCCAGCTTCTCTCTCCAGACGCTGAGAGCGAACTGAACCCACACCCAGGTGAAACAAAAGAGTGGCCAGGCCCTTTTGTCTTCTCTTAAGCACCCAGCGATTTATCATCTTAGTAACAGAATGGGGGAAAATTCCTTTAACAGAAAAAAAACTAGATCTCTTAAAACCCCAACACCAAGGAAGGAATGATAACCAGGACTAGAGGGGCCCTGTCTCTAGCCATGTAGAGGCCAGGGAAAACAGCGTCCTTTGGACTGTGTGGATTCATTGGCCTGGCACATCAGAACCACAAAAATATGAGGCCTTGGTCGACACTGGTGCGCTGTGCATGCTAATCCCATCACGACATGTGGGGGCAAAACCTGTTTCTATTGCTGGCGTGACGGGGGGATCGCAGGATTTGACCCTGGTGGAAGCTGAGGTGATCCTGACTGGAAATGAGTGGAAAAAACATCCCATTGCGACCGGCCCAGAGGCCCCGTGCATTCTGGGCATAGACTTCCTCCGGAACAGGTATTTCCAAGACCCAAAGGGACTCAGGTAGCCGTTTGAGATATCTGCCATGGAGACAGAGGGCATTAAGCAATTGAAAACCTTGCCTGGATTATCAGAGAACCCATCTGCAGTAGGCCTTCTGAAGGGGGAAGAGCAACGAGTGCCAATTGCCACCTCTACAGTGCACTGCTGGCAGTACCAGACAAATTGAGATGCTGTGATTCCCATCTATTTACGCCTAATTTGTGTCGCTTTCACCATCGTCAGAGTTCTTATTAAAGAGAGATGAGACTATTGCAGTTATACACTATTTATTACTTAAAATAACAAACAAGCATCCGTCTCAGAGGCGTGAGATTTAGTAACAAGTCGCCATGACAAGAAATAGTCACAAGATCCAAGGTTACATCGTAATTTATAACTTTCTAATCTAATAGACACTTAAAACTTTGTTTTGACTTTATGACCTATCACCTGTGGTATTCTCACCGCAGTGCGATTGTGTCTTACCCAATAGCCTGTCATGTCACGTCCATACAGAGACTACTTTTACAGCATCTAAATTCTTAACTTAACCTATAAAATCACATTATTATACTTAAAACCCTTCACCACAACACCCAGTGCATATTTTTACTTATAACTATAAAAACATAGGTTTGTAGTTTTCTTGCTTAAGGTCTATAAATCTCTGTCAATTATGCCACACCTAATCTCTTCCAGGGTTGTAAATCAAATCCTCCCCTAATTGCAGGAATTTTTACTCCTCTGTTTCCTACACCCATCCACAAGTTGATTCGTGAGCTGGAGAGCCAAGGAGTGGTCAGCAAGACCCACCCACCCTTCAACAGCCCCATTTGGCCTGTGTGCAAATCTGAAGGGGAATGGAGATTGACTGTGGACTATCATGGCTTGAATGAAGTAACTGCACTGCTGAGTGCTGCAGTGCCAGACATGTTGGAGCTCCAGTACGAGCTGGAGTCCAAAGCAGTGAAGGGATATGCCACTACTGACATTACTAATGCATTTTTCTCCATTCCTCTGGCAGCAGAGTGCAGGCCTCAGTTTGCCTTCACCTGAAGGGGTGTGCAATACACCTGGAACCAACTGCCCCAGGGGTGGAAGCACAGTCCCACCATCTGCCATGGACTGATCCGGGCTGCACTGGAAAAGGGTGAGGCTCCAGAACATCTGCAGTAGATCGATGACATCATTGTGTGGGGGAACACAGCAGCAAAAGTATTTGAGAAAGGAGAGAAAATCATCCAGATTCTCCTGGAAGCCAGTTTTGACATCAGAAAGAGCAAGGTCAAGGGACCTGCTCAAGAGATCCAGTTCCTGGGAGTGAAGTGGCAAGATGGATGGCGTCAGATTTCCACCGAGGTCATCAATAAGATCACAGCAATGTCTCCACCAACCAACAAGAAGGAAACACAAGCTTTCCTAGGTGCCATAGGCTTTTGGAGAATGCACATTCCCGAGTACAGCCAGATCGTGAGCCCTCTCTACCTGGTTACCCGCAAAAAGAACAATTTCCATTGGGGTCCTGAACATCAACAAGTCTTCACCCAGATCAAGCAAGAAATCTCTCATGCGGTAGCCCTTGGCCCCAGTCAGGGCAGAACCAGAGGTGAAGAACGTGCTCTACTCTGCAGCCGGGAACAATGGTCTGTCCTGGAGCCTCTGGCAGAAGGTGCCTGGTGAGACTCGGGGTTGACCACTGGGATTCTGGAGCTGAAGCTACAGAGGGTCCGAAGCCAACAGAGAAGGAAATCTTGGCAGCCTTTGAAGGAGTCCAAGCCACCTCAGAGGTAATCGGCACAGAGGCACAACTCCTCCTGGCACCCCGACTACCGGTGCTGGCGTGGATGTTCAAAGCAAAGGTTCCCTCTACCCACACCACTGATGCCACATGGAGCAAGGGGATTGCCCTTTAAGGCACAGCACGCCCGTATTGGGAACCTGAACTGCCCTGGGATCTTGAAAATAATCACAAATTGGCCAGAAGGTGAAAACTTTGGTCTCACTGACAAAGAGGAGCAAGAACAAGTGACAAGTGCTGAAGAAGCTCCACCGTACAACCAACTGCCAGCAGAAGAAACACGCTACGCTCTTTTCACTGACGGTTCCTGTCGCATCCTAGGGATGAACTGAAAGTGGAAAGCAGCTGTATGGAGTCCCACACGATGGGTTGCAGAAGCTACTGAAAGGAGAAGGTGGATCAAGCCAACTCGCTGAGTTAAAGGCGTTCAGTTGGCCCTGGAGATTGCTGAAAGGGAGAAGTGGCCAAAGCTCTACCTCTACACTGATTCATGGATGGTAGCCAATGCTCTGTGGGGTTGGCTGAAAAAGTGGAAAAAGGCTAATTGGCAGCATAGGGGACAACCAATCTGGGCTGCTGAAGAGTGGAAAGACATTGCTGCCCAAGTAAAAAAGCTAGTTGTGAAAGTCTGCCATGTAGATGCCCATGTCCCCAAGAGTAGGGCTAATGAGGAACACCAAAACAACAAACAGGTAGATCAGGCTGCAAAGATAGAGGTGTCCCAGATAGACTTGGATTGGCAGCACAAGGGGGAGTTATTTCTAGCTTGATGGGCCCATGATGCCTCAGGCCATCAGGGCAGAGGTGCCACCTATAAGTGGGCACGAGACCGAGGGGTGGATCTAACCATGGACAGTATCTCCCAGGTCATCCATGATTGTGAGACATGCGCTGCGATCAAGCAGGCCAAGCGGGTGAAGCCTCTGTGGTATGGTGGGCGGTGGTCCAAATACAAGTATGGGGAGGCCTGGCAGATTGATTACATCACACTGCCTCAAACCCGCCAAGGCAAGCACTATATGCCCACAGTGGTAGAAGCCACCACTGGATGGCTGGAGACCTACCCTGTGCCTCACGCTACAGCCCTGTAACACCATCCTGGGGCTTGAAAAGCAAGTCCTTTGGAGGCATGGTACAGTCCAACAATAGGACTCATTTCAAAAACAGCCTTATTAACACCTGGGCTAGAGAACATGGCACTGAGTGCATATACCATATCCCTTAATCATGCACCAGCTGCTGGGAAAGTGGAGTGGTACAATGGCTTGTTAAAAACCACCTTGAAGGCACTGGGTGGGGGAGCTTTCAAAAATTGGGAGCTGCATTTAGCAAAGGCCCCCTGGTTAGTTAACACCCGAGGTTCCACTAACTGAGCAGGCCCTGCCCAATCTGAGCCCCTGCATACAGTAGACAGAGACAAGGTCCCAGTAGTGCATGTCAGAGGTCTGTTAGAGAAGACTGTTTGGATTAATTCTGCCTCGAGTAAAGACAAACCCATCTGCGGGTTGCACATGGTGCATAATGCAGAGGGATGGAGAAACATGTTGTGTACCGTAGGGAGATCTGATGTTGGGTCAGAACCACATGTAGTGTTGGAATGCCTATAAACCACTGCTTTCTGAATGTCACTGCCACTATTTGTACATAGCTGTATATATGTATATATGTATAAATGTGTGTGTTTAGAGTTGGAATATATTAGTTTGGGCATTAAGTCAATGATATGGAATAAGGGGTGGAATGTCTTGGGGTGATTTTATGATAATACTGTATTCCCCTATCATCTGCTTATTGCCCAGAAATGGATTCCACAGCTTTAAGCTGGGTCCAGGAGAGGAAGGAGAGAAGCCGAATTCTTCAGTGTGGTCTGTGTTCAAGGACTCACACACACTCCCCCGCGTTCTCACCGCTGTAGAGCTGAGGGAGCACCTTCCTGCTTTTAGCCAGCCTGTTAGCTGAGGCAAGAAATTTTCCCAGGACTGCACACTGAAATCCTCTCGTAATTTCTTCATCTTCTTCTGGAACTGTTCAGCCTAGCTGTGATCTGAGAACCAGATCATTGGACCCTGTGGACTGGCAGGGAGGCTGCAGGGATGCTGCATCCTGGCCTTGGGCCTTGGGAGGGGCCAGCCAGCTACAGACAGGACTCTAAAACCACCAGCTTCCTCCACAGCGAGGAAGTTTATTACCTAACATTACTCATTTTTTTCTTTGCCTGCTGGCACTCTGCTTGTTAAATAAATAGTTTTTTTCACTTTCATCCAAGAAATTCCTTTCATATTGGTGGGGGAGGGAGTGCTGAAACCTGTCTTCTGGGGAGGAGACGTTCCTTCCAGAGCGTTTCCCCCTAAACATGTCTCAAACTGAGACAACTGATGGCTGCTCCTCAACAAAGAATGGTGGGGATGATGAATTGCCAGGAAACGTGTTTAGACATAAGAGTAGGTTGTGGGAAAGTGGACCGGAACAGAGAGAAAGTTTTGGGGGATTGGAGAATTTTAGTCCAATTGCAGGACACACTAGAAGGTGACGAGGAGATGACAGGGAAGTTCTTATGGCTCCCCTCTGGCAGGTGGTTGGGAATCATGGTCTAGTAATTGTGAAAACCCCAATTTCAATAGTGGATTTAATGTCATGGAAAAAGGCGGTGGGGGTTTATAGAGAAGACCCAGATGGAACTGCTAAAGTGTTTGAAACCACAATTAGGACTCAGGGCTCTGACCGGAATGATATACAAGTGATGTTAGATATATTGCTGAAAAAAAAGATAGTGTTGATCATGGCCAGAAAGGAGGTGGAGAGGGCATACGCTAAGAGGGACTTAGAAGGAACTGTAGATCAGAATTTTTCTTCACCAGACCCAAGGTTGGACCCTAATTTACCTGGGCCCTGAGATCATTTAACAAAATATCAGACATAGGTATTATTTGGTGTGAAAGCATGCTATACTGAAAGCCATGAACTAGTCAAAACTGCATGAGGTAAAGCAGGACAGTACTGAATCCCCCATGACTTTCATGGAATGATTAAAAGTGACTGCCGGAAAATATATTAATCTGGTTCCTGAGAATCCAGAGGAGGCCATACATTTAGCAACTATCTTTATAGGGCAGTCGGCCCCAGATATTGGAAGGAAACTCCAGAAAATGGAAGGAGTGCAGTCATGCACAGTGACTTAGGAAAGTTGTTAGATGAAGCTTGGAAAGCGTATCACAACAAGGATAAAGAAAAAGAAATACAACAAGCTAGAAGGGAAAATAAGAGACATGAACCTCCTTGCAACTCCAGGGTGTGCTAAGGGACCTCCAGAGGGTTCTAAGGGGAGAGGAAAGAGGGGGTTGGGAGTGGGGCGGAAGCAAGGGGAAGGGCAGGCAGTAAGGTCCCACCATTTCCCTGACAATGACTATGGAAAGACCAGAGTGCATTTTGTACGGAAAAGGGGCATTGGAAGCGAGACTGCCATAGGCTGAAAAGCTGGAGCTTGTAGGTACAAAAATGCTGTTAGTGAGGATCTTCTTGTTATTTTCTAAGTCCGTGAGAGACTTTTCTCTCTCACAGAAGAGGTAGCAGGGAATATAAACAACCAAGCCACCTGCAACCTTGGAAAGTCTTGTTTATGGTATAGTAGAAAAATATTTTGACAATGGATGTTTTGGATTTTAGCCAATCACCCCCAAGGGGTGGCTGGTCCTTTGTCCAATTAGACTATGAAGAAAAAAGTCTATAAAAGAGTTTGTAAAATAATTAAATAAATCAATCTTGCTGCACAGTTCCTGCCTGCTGGATCTTCTCCTCCTCCTCCTCCCTATGGCTGCGGGACACGGTGATATACCGTAGGAACCAGGCCTGCGGTAATAAGAGCTGGTCTTACAGGCTGTTACATTAGAAAGTGAAGATTGAAGGGAACTGGGGAATTCTACCCCAGCTGGACCCCTGGTTACACTGAGGTTGGGGAAAGAAGAAGTGGAATTTTTGGTAGACACAGGGGCAACTTATTCTATATTGAATACAAGTAAAGGAAAACTTAGTAAGCATATGGTAAATGTAATTGGTGCTACAGGAAAAAGTAAAACTTGGTCCTTTTTACACCCCACGAAATTTAAATTAGGAAAGAATTGGATTACTCATCAGTTTCTATATAAGCCTGAATGTCCAATGCTCTTTTTAGGGGGAGATTTATTGGGAAAATAAATGGATGTATTTCCAGGACAGGGAAATACAAATTCAAATAACAGAATCAAAAGCTGTCAAGGTAAAGATTTTTATGTTACAGTAATTAAATGAGGTGGAAGAAGTCCTAGAGGAGGTAGAGAATCCTGTAACTCTGCTAGTATGGGCAACTGAGATGCAGGAGTATCAAAGGTGGCTAAACCAGTGGGGAGTACTCTCAAACTTGAAGCCACACTGGTAAGGCAAAACCAATATCCTATTAGGTGGGAGGCAAGAAAAGGGTAGGAGATGCTTATAGAAAATATTTTAGAATATGGATTATTGAAAGAGTGTGAATCAGAATATAACACACCAATATTACCAGCTAAAAAGCAGAATGGGGAATATAGATTAGTACAAGATGTAAGGGCCATTAATAAAATAGTACCAGATACTCATCCAATAGTACTTAATCCATACACACACTTGACAGAACTGAAAAGGGAATATAAATAGTTACCAGTGATTGATCTTAAGGATGCCTTTTTCTGCATACTCTTGGTGGAAAATAGTAAAGCAGTATTTGCTTTTTGAATGGGAAAGTCCCACCTCTGGATGCAAAGTTCAATTAACCTGGACAGTTGCAAGCCAGGACCTTATAAACAGATTGGCTTTGGACCTATTGCTGTTACATGAACATGGAGTATGTGGTTACTTGAATTTAAACACCAATACTCGTGGTGAATATTCCAAATGGGACTGCTAAACTGGATGGTCAGGTAGAGAGGATAAAATCAGTTGCTGCATCTATAATTGATATTATTAATATCAATAGTTATTCATTTGGGGTCAGGATGTCCTAGAGACTAATATTGTGCTACATTTTTAGTGAGAAATGCTTTTCAAAGAAATCCGGGGTGCATGGATGGTGCAGAGGAATTTGTAAATTCATCCAGTGTTAAGCTCTATACTGCTTGACACAAGCACTGTCTTTACTCACATGTCTTTGCTGAAGACAAAGCTGTCAGGCTTTACGTTCTAAATTAGTAACACCCTTTCAAAGATCTGTTTATTAACTGACACCAAGATCACTTAGGAGCAACTTATGGTTGGCATGTGTAGGAGCCCAGAAAAGAAGGGGCTGATGGGGATATCTCAAACACCAAGAGCCAAGCAAAGACTGTTGGGGAAAAAGTAAGAACGAGATATGACTGGGGAAGGGGCCATGCAGACAGAGGGCTTCATTTTTATGGAAAAATACCCAGTTCCAGTACCTGGAGACAGAACAAAATCAAGACAATAAAGGAACAGGCAGAAACTGTCAACCAAAGATCAATCCAGTACTGGGGGAAGAGACCACTCAAGCCCTGAGCTTTGTGATGTCAGAGGCACCAGAGCGCATTAAAGCCAATCCCACTCCCTCTGATGTCAGAGGCGGCAGAGAGCCTCACAGCCAGTGTGGACCATTGTGGTTTCACAGGTGGCGGTGTGCCTCACAGCCAGCCTCACCCCTTCTGATGTCACAGGGAACCAGAGCGCATCACAACCAGTCCTGCCCCTTGTGATGTCAGAAACTCCAGAGCGAAACAGAGCCAGCCCCCACCATTGTGACATCTAATTCAGAATGGGCCATTACAGCCAGCCCCACCCTTTGTGTAGTAACAGGCACCAGAGTGCCACACAGCCATCCCTGCCAATTGTGATGTCACAGGGCCCATAGCACATTGTAGTACTCCTGCCCCTTGTGATATCACAGGCAGAAGAACACATCACAGCCATCACGGTCTATTGTGATCACACAGGTAGCAGAGTGCCTCATGGCCAGCCCTGCCCAAAGGGATTTCACAGGCCAAGGGTTGCATCACAGCAAGCCCTACCACTTGAGATGTCACAGGCAATAGAAAGCATCACAATAGACCCACCCCTTGTAATGTCACAGGCATCAGAGTGCCTCACAGCCAGCTTTGGCCCTTCTGATGTCACAGGCACCAGAGCGCATCACATGTGGTGACTGAGAAAGCTTGAGTCAATATTGGATGCAACACTAACTAACTTTACTTCCTTGATTAGCTCTTTGATAAGGTTACACAGGCAGATCCGACTATGCAGCCAAATAAGATATCATACATTCATGCCCATCCACACGCCAACTGGTCTTCCAAGTTGGCACACACATAACATTCCTTAATGGTGATCTTCAAGCCCAAGGACACACACTCCCTTAGAAACAGCTTATTCATCTGGTCATGATCTGTACAAAAGATACAATTATAATTAATTTAGTCATTGTTCTTTAATCATCCAGCAGATCCATTCCTTCAGTCCAGCTGCTCCCACACTTCCCCTTTTTTGTCCTGGAACACTGGACACATGACGAGGGGAGCTAGGAATTGTGCTTCTGCAGTGCATACTCTAATTATTCCCTAGAAGACTCACAAGACTATAATAAAAAACAATGCACGAACAACTCCAAAGTTAACAAAAATCCAAATAAGTAAATTTAACCCAGAGAACCAGTTTTTTGGATTCAACCATTTCACATTATCTGAAATGTCATCCCATACACTCTGTTGTGCTAGAGTTTGAGTGGTTTTCATTTGTTGTTTGATACATTGGGCACTGTTAATGTTTGATTCAAATGCCCTTTGTAAGTATGCCCTAACATCTTTCCAATTATTTATGTTATTATTCCAGGGCAGTGGGGTGACACATAGGCCATGGGATTGATGTTCACAATCGCATTGCAAACTCATTCTGGTTTTATAAGCCTCTTGGTGATCACCTAGCCAAATAACTGCAGCTTCTAAGGCATCTAAACTGGCTAAAATTTGCTGATTGATAGTTGTTTGCATTTCCATGTTTGCCAATCCATTGCCCGATATTTCAACAACTTCATGGACTGTTTTCACCAAGTGTGCTAATGCAGTGATAGCTATTGCAGCTGTGGCAGCTATAATAATTGCAAAAATAATAAAAGCAATCAAGTAGCTTAAAAACTGTTTCAATTAGTAACATGTTTGTGTAAGAATTTTTGCCAGTTTACTATATCCAGATTTACTTTCCCAAGTGTGTGTTACGTTTATAGGCATCCAAACTTCAGTCCTCTGTATTAATATCATTGCAAAGTAAAGATCATGTATTCTAACATTTTGATTTGTTAGACAGCTAAAATAATAGGGATTTGAAATTGTTATCTTAAAAGTATTATTTTCATGTAAAATTGAAAGATATGTACCACTCACAAAATCAGGAGGATGTAATGGATTAGTAAAAGACAAAAGCAACATTATAAGGAAAAAGCCACTCAATTTGCTATTGGTGAGAAGATAGCAAGGTAAGCAAGAAAGACATTTGTAGGTGTTTATGGTGCTCCTGAAGCAGCTATCATAGTACTTGCACTTTGATCTAATTGCTTCAGTTGTCCCCAGGTTATTTCTGTAGCAGGTTCAGTTGCTTCTCTCTTCCTGGTTCACTTGTGCTGCAGTGACATCTGCACCATCTGCGATAATGGGTTTTTGCCTTGATTGATCCAGATTATTCATGAGGCTGACAGCTGGTCTGAAAGCCTCACAGAGTCAGACCTAAAGACAGTCAGAATTTACCCGTGACATTTTTTACCATGAAATTTTGCAGCTTCAGTGAAACCCACAGAGAAAGCCAAGAAGATAATCAATGAGAGAAGATGTTCTGGACACAAGGAGAAGATGTTCTTGTTATGGGACGTTAAGTGTGTACAAGGAAGAACTTGCGGATAATATGCAACAACAATATTTTCGCTTGTATAGCTAATTGTTTTACTGCTTGAATGGTCATTGTTTGTTAGACAGCCTTGTCATTGTTTGCTAAGCAGCCAATCTCAATAAGCCACAGCAATTGCGAAGAGGTGTAAGAGTAGCAGTAGAGAAAATAGAAGAACTTTTATGGCTTTGGATTACAACAAGTGTCGTGCTGTTATGTCCGTCTCGACAAAGCCAGAGCTCATGACAGGGTTTGATGAACTTTGCTGGAATCCAAAAAGGTCCTGTGGGAAGCAGAACACAAGCATACCCTTTCCCCCAAGTTAGTACTTTCCCAGACCCTTCCATTAGCCTATTAGCAGGGTCTGTACACAAGACCTTCGGGTTTTTGGAAAAGGTTTAAGGGAGCATAAAAAGTCGCTCAACAGCCATCGGAAGATGCAGCTGGGAAGTGTGATTCAAAAAATTTGAAGTGTATGTGGCCATGTCTAATAGTTCTTGAGGGATACAATTCCCCCTTTTTTGTTTTAACAACATGTTTTCCAATGTGAGATGCATACGTTCCACAATTGCCCAACTGGTAGGGGTCACAGAAAGTGTGCCATATTCCCCATTGATGTAAAAACAGTCGAGTGGACTGCGCCATGTATCCAGGCCCATTTTCCTTTTTATTTCATCAGGGGCACCCATAACTGCAAAATAGCAAAGCCAGTGTCGTCGGACATCCTTGGCCTGCCCCCTGGTGAGGGCTGACTGAGACACACAGTAGGCCCAAAAATGTATCCACAGAAACATGTGCATATTTCAGGCATACAAAAGCAGACACATGAATTACACCAGGCTGCCAAATAATATCTGTTTTTAAACCTCTAGGGTTAACAGTTGCAGCAGAAGATATATTAACAAAGTGCTGAGAGTCAGGGAATGTCCGTACAATGTCCTTTCCTTGGGACATTGTCAACCCAAAAGCCTTTTGTAAAGAAGCCGCATTCTGATTAAAAAAGGAATGCAAAGCATGAGCAGATTCAAAAGTGTTAACTGGATGAGCAAAATTTACAGTAAAACTGTCTGCCAGTGCATTGCCTTCAATAATAAACCCAGGCAAGGTTGTATGAGAGCGGATATGTAAGACAAAAAAGGGATGCTGCTGTTGGAGCAGCAAATCCTGCAATTATAAAAACAACTGAACAAGGGTTCATTATCAAGTTCTTTTATAAAAACAAAACGCATTTGTTTTAATACTCCAACAACATAAGCAGAGTCAGAAATTCTATTAATAGGCTCCTGGGGAAAAAGTGAAAATGTGTGAACAATGTCTCCCAACTCGACTGACTGTGTAGATCCCATAACTCGAGTGACAGAATGTGCCCAGTCAATACTGTCATGCCATACAATAGCCACTTCATGGGATTTTCCTGATCCATCTACAAACACAGTCTGAGCACGAGCAATGGGCTTCTCTAAACATAATGATGCAGGCTGGATATCCAAAAAACATAAAGAGGATAATATCTTATCCCTGGCTAGACTGTGGAGAATTGGATTGATATAATCACCTAGGGCAATTTGTAATGACTCAGATTGTGCTAAGCAATACTCAAAATCATGGCGCTGTAATGGTAAATAAATAAAATCAGAGTCTCTGCCAAATAAAACTTGCACACGCAATCACCCCTTCATAAGTAGATTTACAACTAATTCCAAATGAGAAATTAGGATTCTGTGCTGGTTATTAGGTAAAAATATCCACTTCAAACAAAAAACTCTTGTTATGCAGCACTGACCATTGTCCAATGGGGGCTAAAGGAAATTGTAAAGCATTTAGAACAAATACAGTCGCAAGAGTACAGGGATCATCATGATGTGCTGAACCTTTGGCAATTTTTTGTGCAATTAATTCCAACTCTTGTACCGCAGCATCTGTCAATTGCCTTGAGGAAGACAAATCTGAATTACCTTTTAACAAAGAAAACAAAATAGTTAATTCAGGCATATTAATGCCTAACAAAAGTCAGACCCATTTTATTGTGTCCAAAAGTTGCTGGACATCATTCAAAGTTTCCATTTTGTTAGAGATTTTGATTTTTGAGGACACGCTGATGTCTCTGACAAGAGCCATCCAACATATTTCTATAGAGGCATTGTTTGAATTTTTTCAGGTGCAATTTGTAACCCAAATTGGGCTAAAGATAACAGCACATGTTCTAGCACCATTTGTAATTGCATAGGTTGTTCTGTGGCAATTAGACTGTCATCCATATAATGGTAAGTTAAGGCCTCTGGATAAGTAGAGTGGCTAGGTTGTAAAGCCATAGTAACTAGTCCTTGACATATAGTAGGGCTATTCCTCATGCCTTGTGGTAGGACAATCCACTCACAGTGGGGTATAGGACCAGCATTGTTCAGTACAGGCACAGAAAATGCAAAATATTACAGTCATTAGGGTGCAAGGGTATCATAAAAAAGCACTGTAATCTATAGCTGCCAATGCTTTGGTGATGCCATGAAGAATTTTTTGCCTTTTATACCGCTGTTACACCTTTTTTACAACTTCTGTATTCCTAGTGCTTTTTGCCTACATTCTTGGACTTGTTTGTCAAGCTAAGAAACTAAATGTTTTAGAAGCTTCGTAGCTAGGCATCAGTGTGCCCCAGACCCCAAGGTCCTCTCCAGAACACATTCTGTAAACTAAGATAGAACCATCCAGGGGAAGGCTCCTTGGGGAGGGGGGCTCACTTGAGCCTCTCATTGGGGAATCTTTGATAGATATGCTAATTAGTAAAACCTATAATGTTATACCCGATCTTTTGTGGGGGGATTCGGCGGGGTGCATTTCAACGCACATGACCTGGATGTGTGCACCTAAGGATCCTTAAAATAAATACCGAGGTAAAATCTCTTTTCCCCTTCTAACCATGTATGACTCTTGATTTTAAGACCAGGAAAAGGCATCATTGGGATTAAAGAAGGATTTGGTAACCCTGGTTGCATTGTTCCCATAGGTTGCATAACTGCATTAACAGCACACAGGTCTTGTAGCAAACGCCATTAGCCAGTTTTCTTTGGAATCACAAAAATGGGTGTGTTCCAGGGGCTGGTGGATGGCACAATATGTCCCAATTGTAGCTGCTCTTGTACCAGTTTTTGCGCCTGGACTAATTTTTCCCCTTTCAAAGGCCACTAATCAACCCAAACAGGCTGGTCTGTTAATCACATAAGTTTGAGCAGGGGCTTTGTATCAGTGCCCATCAGGATAAATTTTGTGGCCAGTGGTAACAGTGCCATGCCATTGCTGTAACAAATCCTGCCCCCAAAGATTAAGAGATGTATTGAGAACACATGGCTGTATCCACCCTGTTTGTTCTTCAGGTCCTACAACTGGTAGCTGTTCGGCACTTCTCATGGGTGTCTGACTGCCTCCCATGCTAGGTATTGTAGCTGACGCTGTGTTGGGGTTTTAGTTTAGTCTTAGTTTTTTTCCTGTCAAAGGAATTATTTCCCATATGCATGTTGCTAGGGGACAAATGGCTGTACTTAAGAAAGACAAAAGAGAGGGGTGGGGCGGGCCTGGCTACTTTTTTGTTTTTACCTGGGTGCGGGTTCAGTTCGCTCTCAGCGTCTGGAGCAAGAAGCTGGAGAGAAAGGAGCTGCTGGTTCCTTTTTTCGGCCGTTTTTCTTTCTGCTGGAAACAACGCCGGGATCCCAAAAGCCTCTTTCCCTGCCCTGCTGGAGGCCAGGCTGTGGCCGCCCTGCCCCGCTGCTGCTTCGAGCTTTCGCTGCATTGTAGCCGTGCTCTCCCTGCCTGCCTGGACTTCCAGGGGATTCCCCTTTTGGATACATCTCATCTGCCACCTGGGATTTGTGTTTGTGCCTGCCGTTCCAGCCTGCTGTTCTAGCCTGCCGTTCCAGCCTGCCGCTCCAGCCTGCCGTTCCAGCCTGCTGTTCCCGAGAGTCCGGGATCGGCTGCCCAGCGGTTTGTGAAGCCTTTGTTCCATCCCTCCCGGGATCCCAGGGCACTGGTGCCGCGTGTTTCCCGAGCTCGCTCCAGAGCGCCCCCTGCAGCCGCGGGGGAACCATCGCACCTGCCCTGCTCACCGGGAGCCACCAGCGCCCCTGCCGGCTGCGAGCGGAACTGCACCCGAGGGGAAAGGGCCTGACAGCCGAGAAGGCTGACACTGGGTTTGTGTTTGCTGTTACTGCCATAGTTGTTGTTTTGTTTGACTGGTTTATATATATATATATATATATATATA
Organism: Corvus cornix cornix; assembly: GCF_000738735.6. Classification (NCBI taxonomy): domain Eukaryota; kingdom Metazoa; phylum Chordata; class Aves; order Passeriformes; family Corvidae; genus Corvus; species Corvus cornix. The sequence continues at coordinate 34,659,650 of NC_046337.1, forward strand.
TATATATATATAGTAAAGAAGAACTGTTATTCCTATTTCCCACATCTTTGCCTAAAGGCCCTTGATTTCAAAATATAATAACTCAGAGGGAAAGGGGTTATATCTGCCACTTCAAGGGAGGCTTCTGCCTTCCTTAGCAGACACCTGTCTTTCAAAACCGAGACAGATCTTGGCGCCCAACATGGGGCCTGAGGGCATTAAGAGATAGAGGTGAAAAAGGAATAACAGTTCCTGGATAACTTAATTTTGTGTGCTGGATATAGGAACCTTGTTAGGCAGCACTATGTGGTCTAGTTTACCCTGGTTCGGGTGGCATGTGGCCGTGGCTATATTCTTCCCCTTTGCAGCTCCTTACTTGAATATGGGTCCTCTGACTAAGGCTACCATTGCTGTTATCCAGCTTGCATTATGGGTCGAGAAGGTGAGGAATTCATGGGTTTTTAACTTCCTCCGGAATGTGGGCACATGGATAAACGGCTATCACACACTGAGCACATGTTTTTGGGGTTATGTTAACACGGTACCTTCTGTGAGGAAATGACACCAGGGGAAGTTTTCCCCCAACCCCTCAACCAGTTCTTTGGGCCCACCCCATCAATTTTCGAAGGGTTTAAATTCCCTCTGAATACTAACCATCTGCTGCTGGCAGGCCTACTCTATTTAGCCCTCAAGGGTAAGTTGAGATTGGCTTGGATGACTACCCCGACACCAGCCCCAGAGACTAGAGATCCTACTCCAGAGCCTGATCCTGCCCCAGAACCTGACACGGCCCCAGACACTAGAGACCCTGCCCCACAGCCTGATACCGCCCAACAGTCCACCTCAGAAATGGACTACCCAAACTGGGTGGGGGTACTGGCAAAAGGGATGCAGAAGATGTGCCAGGAGATGGGCCAGGTGCGCCCGGGGATGTGCCAGGAGATGGGCCAGGTGCGCCCGGGGATATGCCAGGAGATGGGCCAGGTCGCCAGGAGATGTGCCAGGAGATAGGTCAGGTGCGCCAGGGATATGCCAGGAG